>NC_057804.1:194304349-194332895 GCF_018294505.1 Triticum aestivum
GTGGAGGGGAGGGGAGGGTGCAGACGGCTGAAGACCGGCGGCGAGGGGAGAGGTGGGTGGCAGAGGCGAGGGGAGAGGTGGGCAACGGCGGAGGGATCTGGATCGAGGGAGAGGAGTGGGGCGGGGAGGGATCTGGATCGGCTAGGGTTCACGCGCGTGAGAGAGAGAGGCCGCGGTGGGTTGGATGGACGGATGGATGGATGTGTGGATGGACGGATGTTTGCCACGTCATCGATCCATGCCACAACGAATTCCACCAATCAGAATTCAGCTTATGTTTCTCTTATAGTTTTTATCCTCTTATTTAGGGCAAACATTCAACATATTAACCACGTATAGTTTGTTAAAATGAATGAATATTGTGCACATGTGTGTATCTTGTGATGACAAACAATGTTGATATGGGGAGTTTTCATTTTCAATGCACAAAGAGACATTTTCCATTTTCCGAGTGCCCCAAATGAGGTTTTTTTGTGAAGGACCTACCAAATAATTCTTGCAAAATTGGACCAAATCATTTTTCTAAAATACCAGGCCATATTTAATGCACTATTGACCAAATGGTTGGGTGTAAAAAAATTTGATCCACCTTTGGTGAAAAAGACAAATTTCCGCCGATTCAGTTGGAAGCGGGTCAAATTTGAACTGCAGATGCCTCATAGTTTGCTCTTTATTTTTTTCCAAAAATCATTTCTAGGTACATAAGTATCTATTTAATCATAGAAACATCAAAAGTTTTCCAAATTTCAACCACTAGCTAGGAATGATCAAGCCTGCCGTTTTGACCGCATTTTGAAACGGGCATAAAAAATTCAAAAAAAATCAAAAAATTGGAAAACCTTCACATTGTGTCATTATATGTGACCAAGTTTCCAGGAAAAACAATAAACTTGTAATACGGTAATTATTTTAAAAAAGTGTTCTCAGAAATGAGCTATCAAGTGTGAAGATTCATGGCTTTCAAGCCAAATGATCAATCTTATGGCCACATTCATGGCATAGTTTGTTCAAATGATCTCATATTGTGCACAAGGGTGCATCTTGAATTCCAAACAATGTTGCCTAAGGGAGTTTTCATTTTCTTTGCACGGAAAATTCATTTTCCATTTTTTGAGTGCCCGGAATGAGTTTTTTTATGAAGGACCTACAATATATTTGTTGCAAAATTGGACCTAATCAATTTTATAAAAATACTAGGCCATATTTAATGCACAATTGACAAAATGGTTGGGTTTCAAAAGTTTTGATCCACCTCTGATGAAAAAGACAAATTCTCGTCGATTCAGTTGGAAGCGGGTCAAATTTGAACTGCAGCTGCCTCGTAGTTTGCTCTTTATTATTTCCAAAAATCATTTCTAGGTACATAAGTATCTATTTAATCATAGAAACACCAAAAAAATTTCAAGATTCAACCACTAGCTAGGAACGGTCAAGCCCACCGTTTTGACCTCATTTTGAAACGGGCATAAAAAATTCAAAAAATTGGAAAACCTTCGCATTGTGTCATTATTTGTGACCAAGTTTTCAGGAAAATAATAAACTTGTAATATGGTAATTATTTTAAAAAAGTGTTCAAAAATGAGCTATCAAGTGTGAAGATTCATGGCTTTCAAGCCAAATGATCAATCTTATGGCCACATTCATGGCATAGTTTGTTCAAATGATCTCATATTGTGCACAAGGGTGCATCTTGGAATTCCAAACAATGTTGCCTAAGGGAGTTTTCATTTTCTTTGCACAGAAAATTCATTTTCCATTTTCCGAGTGCCTGAAATGAGTTTTTTTTGTGTGAAGGACCTACCATATATTTGTTGCAAAATTGGACCTAATCAATTTTATAAAATACTAGGCCATATTTAATGCACAATTGACAAAATGGTTGGGTGTCAAAACTTTTGATCCACCTCTGGTGAAAAAGACAAATTCCCATCGATTCAGCTGGAAGCGGGTAAAGTTTGAACTGCAGCTACCTCATAGTTTGCTCTTTATTTTTTCCAAAAATCATTTCTAGGTAAATAAGTATCTATTTAATCAAAAATACATGGTTTTATGGCGAGACATCGAGGTTTGGACGGTGGCCGAGGGCCCCAACTCTAGAGCGCGTAAGCTCGCATGCCCGCCGCATGGTCACCGCGTGACCGTGGCGTTGCCATGTGTTCTGGGCATCCTAGGCATGTCTAGTGGGTTGGGCACTCACCAGGTAGGTGCTAGGAAGAAAATCACAACATAAGATTCTCACGAGGAGACCGATCGATGCTCAAACATGAATAAGCAGCCAAGTGTTTGATTTGCGGTACGGGAAATGCACATGGATAATGGGCATGAGTTTTGGCTGAGGATGATCAGTTACTAAGAAGAACGTCTTCACAAATTTTCACCTAAAAAGGAGGAGCCTAGGTGGTACTTGCTTTGCAAAGTACCACACTGGACATAAATACGAATTTGAAGCTGGGCTCAAAATAATGAATGGATTGAGCTGGCATTTGGTGGAGGATGGTTATTTGGGCATAGGAAAGCACTATAGAAAATGGATACCATTTGGACATGCCAAAGTGGTACTTCCTTCACAAAGTGCTGCTTTGAACAGGATAGGAAAATGAATATTGTTGAGTTATTTTTGAACTAGGCAAGGAAGGTTTTGACATATTTTATGAACATATGATCCAAACAATTTATGAGAATTTTTTGGGAATTTTTGGAATAACAGAAATATAGGTTGCTTCACAACCTAGGGCAAAAATTGACACATGGACATGACACATAGGCAAAACTGATGAGATGGCGCGTAGTCATCACAACCCACCACAATCTACAAGGCTATAACCATCTATATTGGTCATTAACAACTAGAAATAAGGCAGCGGACCTGCCCTGTTTGCTTTGTGACCATTTCGTGTAAGGAAATTACGACCTTTCTGACCAAAATGGTCGCAATGGTTTAGGGTTTGGAGCCCCCCGAACAGTTTTTGACCAATTGGTCTCAAATGGTCATAGATCTATGACCAATTCTTCCAGGGTCACTGACAGAAGGTCACTAGTTGACATATTTCTTGTAGTGGATGACATGTGTAGAGGGATAAACTCAAGCAATATGATATAAACCCCATCTTTTTATCCTCGATGGCAACAATACAATACGTGCCTTGCTGCCCCTGCTGTCACTGGGAAAGGACACCGCAAGATTGAACCCAAAGCTAAGCACTTCTCCTATTGCAAGAAAGATCAACCTAGTAGGCCAAACCAAACTAATAATTCAAAGAGACTTGCAAAGATAACCAATCATACATAAAATAATTCAGAGGAGATTCAAATATTTCTCATAGATAAACTTGATCATAAACCACAATTCATCGGATCTCGACAAACACACCACAAAAAAAGTTACATTGAATAGATCTCCAAGAAGATCGAGGAGAACTTTGTATTGATATTCAAAGAGAGAGAAGAAGCCATCTAGCTAATAACTATGGACCCGAAGGTCTGTGGTAAACTACTCAAAACTCAACGGAGAGGCCTTGGAGATGATGTAGAGGCCCTCCATGGTCGACTCCCCCTCCGGCGAAGCGCCGACGAAGGCTCTAAGAATGGATCTCACGGAAACAGAAGGTTGCGGTGGTGGAAATAGTTTTCTGTGGTGCTCCTGGATGTTTTCAGGGTACGTGGATATATAGGAGGAAGAAATAGGTCAGTTGAGCCACGAGGGGCCCACGAGGGTGGGGGGCGCGCCCACCCCCTAGGGCGCGCCGGGCACCCTCGTGGCCGCGTCGTTTTCTGCTTGACGTCCACTCCAAGTCTCCTGGATTGTGTTTGTTCCAAAACGATCGCTCCCAAAGGTTTCATTCCGTTTGGACTCCGTTTGATATTCCTTTTCTTCGGAACACTAAAATAGGCAAAAAACAGCAATTCGGGCAGGGCCTCCGGTTAGTAGGTTAGTCCCAAAAATGATATAAAAGTGTAAAGTAAAGCCCATAAACATCCAAAACGGGTAATATAATAGCATGGAACAATCAAAAATTATAGATATGTTGGATACGTATCAAGCATCCCCAAGCTTAATTCCTGCTCGTCCTCGAGTAGGTAAATGATAAAAACAGAATTTCTGATGTGGAATGCTACCTAGCATAATTCTCAATGTAATTTTCTTTATTGTGGCATGAATGTTCAGATCCAAATGATTCAAAATAAAAGTTCATATTGACATAAGAAATAGTAATACTTCAAGCATACTAACAAAGCAATCATGTCTTCTCAAAATATCATGGCTAAAGAAGGTTCATCCCTACAAAATCATATAGTTATGATATGTTTCATTTTCATCACACAAAGTACGCCCATCAAGAACAACCCCGGTTTCAGCCAAGCAATTGGTTCATACTTTTTAACGTGCTTCAGCTTTTTTCAACTCTCACGCAATACATGAGAGTGAGCCATGGATATAGCACTATGGGTGGAATAGAATATGATGATGGAGGTTGTGTGGAGAAGACAAAAAAGGAGAAAGTCTCACATTGACGAGGCTAATCAATGGGCTATGGAGATGCCCATTAATTGATGTCAACATGAGGAGTAGGGATTGCCATGCAACGGATGCACTAGAGCTATAAATGTATGAAAGATCAACAAAA
This sequence comes from Triticum aestivum, assembly GCF_018294505.1. NCBI lineage: Eukaryota > Viridiplantae > Streptophyta > Magnoliopsida > Poales > Poaceae > Triticum > Triticum aestivum. The sequence goes on from NC_057804.1 coordinate 194,308,975, forward strand.
GAAACTAAGTGGGTGTGCATCCAACTTGCTTGCTCACGAAGACCTAGGGCATTTTGAGGAAGCCCATCGTTGGAATATACAAGACAAGTTCTATAATGAAAATTTCCCACTAGTATATGAAAGTGACAACATAAGAGACTCTCTATATGAAGAACATGGTGCTACTTTGAAGCACAAGTGTGGAAAAGGATAGTAACATTGTCCCCCTTTTTATTTCTTTTTTGGGCCTTTCTCTTTTTTATTTGGCCTTTCTTTTTTTCTTTTTTCTTCTTTGGCCTTTCTTTTTTTTGGCCTTTCTTTTTTTTATAAGGGACAATGCTCTAATAATGATGATCATCACAGTTCTATTTATTTACAACTCATGAATTACAACTCAAAACTAGAACAAGATATGACTCTATATGCATGCCTCCGGCGGTGTACCGGGATGGGCAATGAATCAAGAGTGACATGTATGAAAAATTATGCATGGTGGCTTTGCCACAAATACGATTTCAACTACATGATCATGCAAGGCAATATGACAATGATGATGCGTGTCATGATAAACGGAACGGTGCAAAGTTGCATGGCGATATATCTCGGAATGACTATGGAAATGTCATAATAGGTAGGTATGGTGGCTGTTTTGAGGAAGATACAAGGAGGTTTATGTGTGATAGACTGTATCCTATCACGGGGTTTGGATGCATCGGTGAAGTTTGCACCAACTCTCAAGGTGAGAAAGGGCAATGCACGGTACCGAGGAGGCTAGCAATGATGGAAAGGTAAAATTGCGTATAATCAATGGACTCACATTAGTCATAAAGAACTCATATACTTATTGCAAAAAAATATTAGCTCTCGAAGCAAAGTACTACTATGCATGCTCCTAGGGGGGAGGTTGGTAGGAGTTAACCATCGCGCCCCCCCGACCTCCACACAAGGGAAGGCAATCAAAAGAGCACTCCATGCAATAAGTTTGTTACACAACTTTTACCATACGTGCATGCTACAGACTTGCCAACTTCAACACAAGTATTATTTAAATTCACAATCAACCAAGTAGCATGACTCTAATATCACCACCTCTATATCTCAAAACAATTATCAAGCATCAAATTGATCATAGCATCCAATTCACTTCCTATGATAGTTTTTATTGTACCCAACTTGGATGCCCATCATTCCAGGACCAATTTTATAACCATAGCAAATACCATGATGTTCTAAAAGACTCTCAAAATAATATAAGTGAAGCATGCGAGATCAACAATTTCTACAAAATCAAGCCACCGCCGTGCTCTAAAAAGTATAAGTGAAGCACTAGAGCAAAAACTATCTAGCTCAAAAGATATGAGTGAAGCACATAGAGTCTTCTAATAAATTCCAAATCACGTGTGTCTCTCCCAAAAGGTGTGTACAGAAAGCATGATTGTGGTAAACTAAAAAGCAAAGACTCATATCATACAAGACGCTCCATGCAAAACACATATCATGTGGTGAATACAAATATAGCTCCAAGTAAAGTTACCGATAAACGAAGATGAAAGAGGGGATGCCTTCCGGGGCATCCCCAAGCTTAGGCTTTTGTTTGTCCTTGTATTATCTTGGGGTGCCATGGGCATCCCCAAGCTTAGGCTCTTGTCACTCCTTATTCCATAGTTCATCAAATCTTTACCCAAAACTTGAAAACTTCACAACACAAAACTCAATAGGAAATCTCATGAGCTCCGTTAGTGCAAGAAAGAAAAACCACCACATAAGGTACTGTAATGACCTCATTCCTTATTTGTATTGGTGTTAAACCTACTGTATTCCAACTTCTCTATGGTTCATACCCCTGGATACTAGCCATAGACGCATCAAAATAAGCAAACAACACACGAAAAACAGAATGTGTCAAAAACAGAACAATATGTGGCAATCTGTAACTTTTAAATACTTCTGGAACTCTAAAAATCCTACGAAAATCGGAAGTCCTAGGAAATTTATATACTGATATACTGCGGAAAGAATCAACTCAAAATATAGTTCCTGTGATTTATTAAAATTATTATCGTGGGTGCAAAAGTTTCTGATTTTCAGCAGAATCAAATTAACTATCACCGTAGATGATCCTATAGGTTCTACTTGGCACAAACACTAATTAAAACATAAAACCACATCTAAACAGAAGCTAGATGAAATATTTCTTACTAAACAGAAGCAAAAATCAAGTAACCAAAATAAAATTGGGTTGCCTCCCAACAAGCGCTATCGTTTAACGCCCCTAGCTAGGCATAAAAGCGAGAATAGATGTAAGTATTGACATCTTTGGTATTCAAATCATAAGTAGCTCGCATAATAGATTCATAAGGTAATTTGACTTTCTTTCTAGGGAAGTGTTCCATGCCTTTCCTTAATGGAAATTGGAATCTAATATTCCCTTCCTTCATATCAATAATTGCACCAATCGTTCTAAGGAAAGGTCTACCAAGAATAAGAGGACATGAAAGATTGCAATCTATATCAAGAACAATCAAATCTACAGACACAAATGAAATCTACGGACACATAATTCCTATTTGCAATAATAAGAACATCATTAATCCTTCCCATACGTTTCTTAATGGTGGAATCCGCAAGGTGTAAGTTTAAAGAGCAATCATCAAGTTCATGGAAACCTAGCACATCACATAAAGTTTTCGGGATCGTGGAAACACTAGCACCCAAATCACACAAAGCATAATATTCATGATCTTTAATTTTAATTTTTGTAGTAGGTTCCCACTCATCATAAAGTTTTCTAGGTATAGAAACTTCCAATTCAAGTTTTCTTCATAAGATTGCATCAAGGCATCAACAATATGTTTGGTAAAAGCTTTATTTTGACTATAAGCATGAGGAGAATTCAACACGGATTGCAACAAGGAAATACAATCTATTAAAGAACAATTATCATAAATAAATTCCTTGAAATCCATAATAGTGGGTTCAATGCTATGTAAAGTTTTGACCTCTCCAATCCCACCATTACCAAATTTAGCATCAAGATCTAAAAACTCCGAATCATTGGGACACCTTTTAACTAAAGTTGACTCATCTCCCGTCCCATAATTATCAAGATTCATATTGCAAAACAAAGATTTAATAGGAGACACATCAATAACTTTTAGATCTTCATCATTATTTTCTTGAAAACTAGAAGAACACGCTCTTACAAAGCAATCTTTCTTAGCACGCATCCTAGCGGTTCTTTCTTTGCACTCATCAATGGAAATTTTCATGGCTTTGAGAGACTCATTGATATCATGCTTAGGTGGGATAGATCTAAGTTTCAAAGAATCAACATCAAGCGAAAGTCTATCAACGTTCCTAGCCAATTCATCAACTTTAAGCAATTTTTCTTCAAGCAAGGCATTGAAATTCTTTTGAGAGATCATAAATTCTTTAACACTATTCTCAAAATCAGAGGGCATCTTATTAAAAATTCCATAAGAATTGTTGTAGGAATTACCATAATTATTAGAGGAGTTACTAGGAAACGCCTAGGATTAAAGTTTCCTCTGTAAGCATTGTTACCAAAATTATTCCTACCAACATAATTCACATCCATAGATTCATTATTATTCTCAATCAAAGTAGACAAAGGCATATCATTAGGATCAATAGGAGCACTCTTAGTAGCAAACAATTTCATAAGTTCATCCATCTTTCCACTCAAAACATTAATCTCTTCTATCGCATGAACTTTTTTACTAGTAGATCTTTCGGTGTGCCATTGGGAACAATTAACCATAATATTATCTAGGAATTTAGTAGCTTCTCCTAAAGTGATTTCCATAAAAGTGCCTCCCGCATCCTAATCTAAAAGATTTCTAGAAGCAAAATTCAATCCGGCATAAAAATTTTGTATGATCATCCATAAATTCAATCCATGTGTAGGGCAATTGCGAATCATTAATTTCATTCTTTCCCAAGATTGGGCAACATGCTCATGATCAAGTTGTTTAAAATTCATAATATCATTTCTAAGATAGATGATCTTAGAGGGTGGAAAATACTTAGAGATAAAATCATCTTTGCATTTATTCCATGAAACAATACTATTTTTAGGCAAAGACGAAAACCAAGTTTTAGCACAATCTCTAAGTGAAAACGGAAATAACTTCAATTTAACAATATCATTATCTGTATCTTTCTTCTTTTGCATATCGCACAAATCAACAAAGTTGTTTAGATGAGTATCGACATCTTCACTAGGAAGGCCGGAGAATTGATCTTCCATAACAAGATTAAACAAAGCAGCAATTATTTCACCAGATTCAGCATCATTAAGAGGATCAATCGGAGTGCTAAGGAAATCATTATTGTTGGTATTGGAAAATTCACACAATTTGGTATTATCTTGTGCCATCGTGACAAGCAATCCAACACACAAGCACATAAAAGGCAAGCAAAAAAGAGAGGCGAACGGGAAAAAGAGGATGACTAAAACGGCATGGGTGAAGTGGGGGAGAGGAAAACAGGACGCAAATGACAAATAATGTAATGCGAGGGAGATGAGTTTGTGATGGGTACTTGGTATGTCTTGACTTGAGTGAAGACCTCCCCGGCAACGGCGCCATAAAACCTTCTTGCTACCTCTTGAGCACCGCATTGGTTTTCCCTTGAAGAGGAAAGTGTGACACAACAAAGTAGCATAAGTATTTCCCTCAGTTTTTGAGAACCAAGGTATCAATCCAGTAGGAGGCTCCTCAAAAGTCCCTCGTACCTACACAAACAAACAAGAACCTCGCAACCAACGCGATAAAGGGGTTGTCAATCCCTTCACGATAACTTGCGAAAGTGAGATATGATAGAGATAATAAGATAAGATAAATATTTTTGGTATTTTTATGATATAGATTGGAAACTAAAATATGCAAATAAAAGTAGATGGGAAACTTATATGATAAAAGATAGACCCGGGGGCCATAGGTTTCATTAGTGGCTTCTCTCAAGATAGCATAAGTATTACGATGGGTGAACAAATTACTGTCGAGCAATTGATAGAAAAGTGCATAGTTATGAGAATATCTAGGCATGATCATGTATATAGGCATCACGTCCACAACAAGTAGACCGAAACGATTCTGCATCTACTACTATTACTCCACACATCGACCGACTCCTGCCTGCATCTAGAGTATTAAGTTCATGAAGAAAAGAGTGACCGCATTAAGAAAGATGACATGATGTAGAGCGATAATCTCAAGCAATATGATATAAACCCCATCTTTTTATCCTCGATGGCAACAATATAATACGTGCCTTGCTGCCCCTGTTGTCACTGGGAAAGGACACCTCAAGATTGAACCCGAAGCTAAGCACTTCTCCTATTGCAAGAAAGATCAATCTAGTAGGCCAAACCAAACTGATAACTCAAAGAGACTTGCAAAGATAACCAATCGTACATAAAAGAATTCAGAGGAGATTCAAATATTTCTCATAGATAAACTTGATCATTAACCCACAATTCATCGGATCTCGACAAACACACCGCAAAAAGAGTTACATCGAATAGATCTCCAAGAAGATCGAGGAGAACTTTGTATTGATATTCAAAGAGAGAGAAGAATCAATCTAGCTAATAAATATGGACCCGAAGGTCTGTGGTAAACTACTCACAACTCATCGGAGAGGCCTTGGAGATGATGTAGAGGCCCTCCATGGTCGACCCCCCCTCCGGCAGAGCGCCCGCGAAGGCTCCAAGAATGGATCTCGCGGATACAGAAGGTTGCGGTGGTGGAAATAGTTTTCCGTGGTGCTCCTGGATGTTTTCAGGGTACGTGTATATATATAGGAGGAAGAAGTAGGTCGGTTGAGCCATGAGGGGCCCACGAGGGTGGGGGGCGTGCCCACCCCCTAGGGCGCGCCGAGAACCCTCGTGGCCGCCTCGTTTGTTGCTTGACGTCCACTCCAAGTCTCCTGGATTGCGTTTGTTCCAAAACGATCGCTCCCGAAGGTTTCACTCCGTTTGATATTCCTTTTCTTTGAAACACTGAAATAGGCGACAAAACAGCAATTCTGGCTGGGCCTCCGGTTAGTAGGTTAGTCCCAAAAATGATATAGAAGTGTAAAGTAAAGCCCATAAACATGCAAAACGGGTAATATAATAGCATGGAACAATCAAAATTATAGATATGTTGGAGACGTATCAAGCATCCCCAAGCATAATTCCTGCTCGTCCTCGAGTAGGTAAATGATAAAAACAGAATTTTTGATGTGGAATGCTACCTAGCATAATTCTCAATGTAATTTTCTTTATTGTGGTATGAATGTTCAGATCCAAATGATTCAAAATAAAAGTTCATATTGACATAAGAAATAGTAATACTTCAAGCATACTAACAAACCAATCATGTCTTCTCAAAATATCATGGCTAAAGAAGGTTCATCCCTACAAAATCATATAGTTAGGCTATGTTTCATTTTCATCACACAAAGTGCTCCCATCAAGAACAACCCCGGTTTCAGCCAAGCAATTGGTTCATACTTTTTAACGCACTTTAGTTTTTTTCAACTCTCACACAATACATGAGCGTGATCCATGGATATAGCACTATGGGTGGAATAGAATATGATGATGGAGGTTGTGTGGAGAAGACAAAAAAGGAGAAAGTCTCACATTGATGAGGCTAATCAACGGGCTATGGAGATGCCCATCAATTGATATCAACATGAGGAGTAGGGATTGCCATGCAACGGATGCACTAGAGCTATAAATGTATGAAAGCTCAACAAAAGAAACTAAGTGGGTGTGCATCCAACTTGCTTGCTCACGAAGACCTAGGGCATTTTGAGGAAGCCCATCGTTGGAATATACAAGACAAGTTCTATAATGAAAATTTCCCACTAGTATATGAAAGTGACAACATAAGAGACTCTCTATATGAAGAACATGGTGCTACTTTGAAGAACAAGTGTGGAAAAGGATAGTAACATTGTCCCCCTTTTTATTTCTTTTTTTGGGCCTTTCTCTTTTTTATTTGGCCTTTCTTTTTTTCTTTTTTTTCTTCTTTGGCCTTTATTTTTTTGGCCTTTCTTTTTTTATAAGGGACAATGCTCTAATAATGATGATCATCACACTTCTATTTATTTACAACTCATGAATTACAACTCAAAACTAGAACAAGATATGACTCTATATGAATGCCTCCGGCGGTGTACCGGGATGGGCAATGAATCAAGAGTGACATGTATGAAAAATTATGCATGGTGGCTTTGCCACAAATACGATTTCAACTACATGATCATGCAAGGCAATATGACAATGATGATGCGTGCCATGATAAACGGAACGGTGCAAAGTTGCATGGCGATATATCTCGGAATGGCTATGGAAATGTCATAATAGGTAGGTATGGTGGCTGTTTTGAGGAAGATACAAGGAGGTTTATGTGTGACAGAGTGTATCGTATCACGGGGTTTGGATGCATCGGCGAAGTTTGCACCAACTCTAAGGGTGAGAAAGGGCAATGCACAGTACCGAGGAGGCTAGCAATGATGGAAAGGTAAAAGTGCGTATAATCAATGGACTCACATTAGTCATAAAGAACTCATATACTTATTGAAAAAAAAATATTAGCCCTCAAAGCAAAGTACTACTATGCATGCTCCTAGGGGGGAGGTTGATAGGAGTTAACCATCGCGCCCCCCCGACCTCCACACAAGGGAAAGCAATCAAAAGAGCATTCCATGCAATAAATTTGTTACACAACTTTTACCATACGTGCATGCTACAGACTTGCCAACTTCAACACAAGTATTATTTAAATTCACAATTACCCAAGTAGCATGACTCTAATATCACCACCTCTATATCTCAAAACAATTATCGAGCATCAAATTGATCATAGCATCCAATTCACTTCCTATGATAGTTTTTATTATACACAACTTGGATGCCCATCATTCCAGGACCAATTCTATAACCATAGCAAATACCATGACGTTCTAAAGGACTCTCAAAATAATATAAGTGAACCATGAGAGATCAACAATTTCTACAAAATCAAGCCACCACCGTGCTCTAAAAAGTATAAGTGAAGCACCAGAGCAAAAACTATCTAGCTCAAAAGATATATTGAAGCACATAAAGTCTTCTAATAAATTCCAAATCACGTGTGTCTCTCCCAAAAGTTGTGTACAGAAAGCATGATTGCGGTAAACTAAAAAGTAAAGACTCATATCATACAAGATGCTCCATGCAAAACACATATCATGTGGTGAATACAAATATAGCTCCAAGTAAAGTTACCGATAAACGAAGATGAAAGAGGGGATGCCTTCCGAGGCATCCCCAAGCTTAGGCTTTTGGTTGTCCTTGGATTATCTTGGGGTGCCATGGGCATCCCCAATCTTAGGCTCTTGCCACTCCTTATTCCATAGTCTATCAAATCTTTACCCAAAACTTGAAAACTTCACAACACAAAACTCAACAGGAAATCTCATGAGCTCCGTTAGTGCAAGAAAGAAAAACCACCACATAAGGTACTATAATGAACTCATTCTTTATTTATATTGGTGTTAAACCTACTGTATTCAAACTTCTCTATGGTTCATACCCCTGGATACTAGCCATAGATGCATCAAAATAAGCAAACAACACACGGAAAACAGAATCTGCCAAAAACAGAACAATATGTAGCAATTTGTAACTTTCGAACACTTCTGGAACTCTAACAATCCTTCGAAAATAGGAAGTCCTAGGAAAGTTGTATACTGATATACTGCAGAAAGAATCAACTCAAAATATAGTTCTTGTGATTTATTAAAATTATTATCGTGCGTGCAAAAGTTTCTATTTTTCAGCAGAATCAAATTAACTATCACCGTAGATGATCCTATAGGTTCTACTTGGCACAAACACTAATTAAAACATAAAACCACATCTAAACAGAAGCTAGATGAAATATTTATTACTAAACAGAAGCAAAAAGCAAGTAACCAAAATAAAATTGGGTTGCCTCCCAAAAAGCGCTATCGTTTAACGCCCCTAGCTAGGCATAAAAGCGAGAATAGACGTAAGTATTGACATCTTTGGTATTCAAATCATAAGTAGCTCACATAATAGATTCATAAGGTAATTTGACTTTCTTTCTAGGGCAGTGTTCCATGCCTTTCCTTAATGGAAATTGGAATCTAATATTCCCTTCCTTCATATCAATAATTGCACCAATCGTTCTAAGGAAAGGTCTACCAAGAATAATAGGACATGAAAGATTGCAATCTATATCAAGAACAATGAAATCTATGGACACAAATGAAATCTACGGACACATAATTCCTATTTGCAATCATAAGAACATCATTAATCCTTCCCATACGTTTCTTAATGGTGGAATCCGCAAGGTGTAAGTTTAAAGAGCAATCATCAAGTTCATGGAAACCTAGCACATCACATAAAGTTTTCGGGATTGTGGAAACACTAGCACCCAAATCACACAAAGCATAGTATTCATGATCTTTAATTTTAATTTTTATAGTAGGTTCCCACTCATCATAAAGTTTTCTAGGTATAGAAACTTCCAATTCAAGTTTTCTTCCTAAGATTGCATCAAGGCATCAACAATATATTTGGTAAAAGCTTTATTTTGACTATAAGCATGAGGAGAATTCAACAGGGATTGCAACAAGGAAATACAATCTATTAAAGAACAATTATCATAAATAAATTCCTTGAAATCCATAATAGTGGGTTCAATGCTATGTAAAGTTTTGACCTCTCCAATCCCACCATTACCAAATTTAGCATCAAGATCTAAAAACTCCGAATCATTGGGACACCTTTTAACTAAAGTTGACTCATCTCCCGTCCCATAATTATCAAGATTCATATTGCAAAACAAAGATTTAATAGGAGACACATCAATAACTTTTAGATCTTCATCATTATTTTCTTGAAAACTAGAAGAACACGCTCTTACAAAGCAATCTTTCTTAGCACGCATCCTAGCGGTTCTTTCTTTGCACTCATCAATGGAAATTTTCATGGCTTTGAGAGACTCATTGATATCATGCTTAGGTGGGATAGATCTAAGTTTCAAAGAATCAACATCAAGCGAAAGTCTATCAATGTTCCTAGCCAATTCATCAACTTTAAGCAATTTTTCTTCAAGAAAGCATTGAAATTCTTTTGAGAGATCATAAATTCTTTAACACTATTCTCAAAATCAAAGGGCATCTTATTAAAAATTCCATAAGAATTGTTGTAGGAATTACCATAATTATTGGAGGATTTACTAGGAAACAGCCTAGGATTAAAGTTTCCTCTGTAAGCATTGTTACCAAAATTATTCCTACCAACAAAATTCACATCCATAGATTCATTATTATTCTCAATCAAAGTAGACAAAGGCATATCATTAGGATCAATAGGAGCACTCTTAGTAGCAAATAATTTCATAAGTTCATCCATCTATCCACTCAAAACATTAATCTCTTCTATCGCATGAACTTTGTTACTAGTAGATCTTTCGGTATGCCATTGAGAATAGTTAACCATAATATTATCTAGGAATTTAGTAGCTTCTCCTAAAGTGATTTCCATAAAAGTGCCTCCCGCGGCCGAATCTAAAAGATTTCTAGAAGAAAAATTCAATCCGGCATAAATTTTTTGTATGATCATCCATAAATTCAAACCATGTGTAGGGCAATTGTGAATCATTAATTTCATTCTTTCCCAAGATTGGGCAACATGCTCATGATCAAGTTGTTTAAAATTTATAATATCGTTTCTAAGATAGATGATCTTAGAGGGAGGAAAATACTTAGAGATAAAATCATCTTTGCATTTATTCCATGAAATAATACTATTTTTAGGCAAAGACGAAAACCAAGTTTTAGCACGATCTCTAAGTGAAAACGGAAATAACTTCAATTTAACAATATCATTATTCGTATCTTTCTTCTTTTGCATATCACACAAATCAACAAAGTTGTTTAGATGAGTAGCAGCATCTTCACTAGGAAGGCCGAAGAATTGATCTTCCATAAAAAGATTCAACAAAGCAGCAATTATTTCACCAGATTCAGCATCATTAAGAGTATCAATCAGAGTGCTAAGGAAATCATTATTGTTGGTATTGGAAAATTCACACAATTTGGTATTATCTTGTGCCATCATGACAAGCAATCCAACACACAAGCACACAAAAGGCAAGCAAAAAAGAGAGGCGAACGAGAAAAAGAGGGTGAATAAAACGGCATGGGTGAAGTGGGGGAGAGGAAAACGAGAGGCAAATGGCAAATAATGTAATGCGAGGGAGATGAGTTTGTGATGGGTACTTGGTATGTCTTGACTTGAGCGAAGACCTCCCAGGCAACGGCGCCATAAATCCTTCTTGCTACCTCTTGAGCACTGCATTGGTTTTCCCTTGAAGAGGTAAGGGTGATACAGCAAAGTAGCATCAGTATTTCCCTCAGTTTTTGAGAACCAAGGCATCAATCCAGTAGGAGGCTCCTCAAAAGTCCCTCGTACCTACACAAACAAACAAGAACCTCGCAACCAACGCGATAAAGGGGTTGTCAATCCCTTCATGATAACTTGCCAAAGTGAGATCTGATAGAGATAATAAGATAAGATAAATATTTTTGGTATTTTTATGATATAGATTGGAAAGTAAAAGATGCAAATAAAAGTAGATGGGAAACTTATATGATAAAAGATAGACCCGGGGGCCATAGGTTCCATTAGTGGCTTCTCTCAAGATAGCATAAGTATTACGGTGGGTGAACAAATTACTGTCAAGCAATTGATAGAAAAGTGCATAGTTATGAGAATATCTAGGCATGATCATGTATATAGGCATCACGTCCACAACAAGTAGATCGAAATGATTCTGCATCTACTACTATTACTCCACACATCGACCAACTCCTGCCTGCATCTAGAGTATTAATTTCATGAAGAAAAGAGTAACGCATTAAGAAAGATGACATGATGTAGAGCGATAAACTCAAGTAATATGATATAAACCCCATCTTTTTATCCTCGATGGCAACAATACAATACATGCCTTGCTTCCCCTGTTGTCACTGGGAAAGGACATCGCAAGATTGAACCCAAAGCTAAGCACTTCTCCTATTGCAAGAAAGATCAATCTAGTAGGCCAAACCAAACTGATAACTCAAAGAGACTTGCAAAGATGACCAATCATACATAAAAGAATTCAGAGGTGATTCAAATATTTCTCATAGATAAACTTGATCATAAACCCACAATTCATCGGATCTCGACAAACACACCGCAAAAAGAGTTACATCGAATAGATCTCCAAGAAGATCGAGGAGAACTTTGTATTGATATTCAAAGAGAGAGAAGAAGCCATCTAGCTAATAACTATGGACCCCGAAGGTCTGTGGTAAACTACTCACAACTCATCGGAGAGGCCTTGGAGATGATGTAGAGGCCCTCCATGGTCGACTCCCCCTCCGGCGGAGCACCGACGAAGGCTCCAAGAATGGATCTCGCGGATACAGAATGTTGCGGTGGTGTAAATTGTTTTCCGTGGTGCTCCTGGATGTTTTCAGGGTGCGTGGATATATATAGGAGGAAGAAGTAGGTCGGTTGAGCCACGAGGAGCCCACGAGGGTGGGGGGCGCACCCACCCCCTAGGGCACGCCGGGCACCCTCGTGGCCGCCTCGTTTGCTACTTGACATCCACTCCAAGTCTCCTGGATTGCGTTTGTTCCAAAATGATCGCTCCCGAAGGTTTCATTCCGTTTGGACTCCGTTTGATATTCTTTTTCTTCGAAACACTGAAATAGGCAAAAAAAACAGCAATTCGGGCTGGGCGTCCGGTTAGTAGGTTAGTCCCAAAAATGATATAAAAGTGTAAAGTAAAGCCCATAAACATCCAAAACAGGTAATATAATAGCATGGCACAAACAAAAATTATAGATACGCTGGAGACGTATCACTGCTCGCCTGGCTTTGGTTGCCAGAGCGTCGTGGGTGTTCGCGGGCCGCGCCTCGGCCCTCATCCACGACTGCTCTGTCACCTGCCCGTGCTGGTACGGGCGTTTCGGCTCCAGATGAACCGATCGCCGTGATTGTCTTCTTCTTGGGAGCCATAGCGATGAAGAAACTGCTATGCTAGCTGCTAGACCAGATTTTCACAACTGCGCCCCCTACCTGGCGTGCCAAAGATGTTGGTGGAAACAACATCTATGGGATCACGAGGATCCCTTCTACGGTTGGCGGACGCGGGGTTGTGCAATGAGCGGGTCTAGTAGTCAGCACAAGGAGATTTTACCCAGGTTCGGGCCGCGGGGATGCGTAATACCCTAGTCCTGCTTTGGTGTCTACTTCGGTGTTCTTGAGCTCCTGAACTGGCTACGGTGCGTGTGTAGTTCAGAAAGTCGGAATCCTTCTCCTGTATGCCTCGGGCCTCCTTTTATAGTCAAAGGGGTTGCCACATTGGCACACAGGAGGTGGAAAGGTATGTACAGTGTACAAGCTTATCGCCTGACATCACAGGACAAAACGCATTAAATGCGTTACTTAGGTGTCCTCTTGCTTTATCGGGGATGGTAACGCAGCCCGTCCCATCCGTTGTCGCTTCGCCTTGCTTCGACACGTCTCCAGGACAACGAGGCGTGTAGTGCTATGTAGGCTGGTAGGCTACTGAGCTGGTGCGGTGGCAGGGTCTTCACGAAGATTTGCATGCCACCAGACAGGTGTTTGACTAGTCATCTTAGGATCCACGTACTGCCACGTGAGTCGGTTGCTGAGATGGGTCGGCGACGGGGCGGCAAAGTCTTGCCACCTTTTTGTCGTTGTTCCCGGCAAGGGTCTTGCCGGGGCCTCGTGGGCGTCCTCGGCAAGGGTCTCATCGGGGCCTTGGTTGTCCTCGACAAGGATCTTGCCGGGGGCTTTGAGGGAGTCCTGGATTAGGGGGTATCCGGACAGCCGGACTATATACATCGTCCGGCCTATTGAAGCGTGAAGATACAAGACTCAAGACTTCGGCCCGTGTCCGGATGGCCTATTGAAGCGTGGAAGGCAAGCTTGGCAATCCGGATATTGTGTTTCCTTTCTTGTATCTGACTCCATGTAAACCCTAGCCCTCTCCGATGTCTATATAAATCGGACAGGTTGGTCCTTAGAAGGCCGATCACAATTCCAATCATACCATCATAGGCTAGCTCTTAGGGTTTAGCCTCTACGATCTCGTGGTAGATCTACTCTTGTACAACCCATATCATCAATATTAATCAAGTAGGAAGTAGGGTTTTACCTCCATCGAGAGGGCCCGAACCTGGGTAAACATCTATGTCCCGTGCTTCCTGTTACCATCAGCCTTGACGCACAGATCGGGACCCCCTACCCGAGATCCGCCGGTTTTGACACCGACATTGGTGCTTTCATTGAGAGTTCCTCTGTGTCGTCGCAACAGGGCTGGATGGCGCCTTCAATCATTAACAACATGGTCCAGGGGAGACTTTTCTCCCCGGACAGATCTTCGTGTTCGGCGGCTTCGCACTATGGGCCAATTCGCTTGGCCATCTTGAGCAGATCGACAGCTACGCCCCTGGCCATCAAATCAGGTTCGGAAACCTGAACTACACGGCGGATATCCGTGGAGACTTGATCTTCGATGGGTTCGGGCCCGCGCCTGGAGCACCGGATAGTCACGACGAGCATGGCCTGGACCTACTGTCGGACAACGCTCGGAATATCACCCCTGCAGCAGCCCCGGACTCAAATCTGGAGCAGGCTGCGTCGCCTAGGGACGGAGAGATGGACCCCGCCCCGCAGGCCATACCGTCATCGGCGGTGGAGCCGAACACAGGCCTCGCTCCTGAGGGAGCCCGTGACTCCGGACCCCCGGATTCATATCCGGTGGTAGGATCCAGTCCGCGCGTTGCCGAGCTCGTCGAGCCTGGTTGGGCTCCGGTAATGGAGTTCACCGCTGTGGACATCTTTCAACACTCGCCCTTTGGTGACACGCTAAACTCATTAAAGTCTCTCTCTCTGTCAGGAGGCTCCCGACCGAACTATGTCCGGCTCGAGTGGGAGGCAGGCGACGAAGGAATTCGCTGCCCACCCACCACCCACTTCATTGCCACGATCGATGATTTAACCAACGTGCTTGACTTCGACTCCGAAGACATCGACGATATGGACGACGATGTACAGGAGCCACTGCTCACAGGGCGATGGATGGCCACCTCTTCATAAGATATATATATGGTGGACACTCCGAAGGAAACTAATTGCGATGAGGCAACGGAGAATAACCCCCCGGGAAGAAAAGCAAAGCATGGGCGTCGTCGGCGCCGCTCCAGGCCCCGCCACAGCAATACCGGCCCCGGAGACGAAAGTAATCCGGATGGCGCCGAAGAAGAATATGACCCTGACCAGCCTGCCTTCGAGCAGGCCAAACAGAAAGATGAGCAGGTCAGCCCAGAAGAATAGGTGACGGACGAATACCCGGAGGAGGACAACTACATGCCCCCCTCCGAAGACGAGATTAGCCATAGCGACGACGAATTCGGCGTGCCTGAGGACCCCATGGAGCAGGAGCGCTTCAAGCGTAGGCTTATAGCCACTGCGAGGAGCCTGAAGAAGAAGCAGCAGCAACTCCAAGCTGATCAAGACCTGCTCACAGATAGATGGACTGAAGTCCTGGCAGCTGAGGAATAAGGACTTGAACGCCAAACGGCTGACCGGCCACCCCGTGGCTGGGATAAAACTGGATATCAGCCCGAATACCAGCCCGCACCCCACGCCGATACACTACAGCCTAGGGCAACAGGCAAGACCTGCAAGATATTCTGGAAAACAAAGCAGGACAGCCAAGATCGATCTATGGATCGCGGGGGCGTGCCCCAGTGCGCGACGATGATCGTCGCGCCGGATACATCATCAACAAGGCCGGCCGGGCCGAACACAGCAACCCAAATCAATTTGAGCTGCGTAGCCACATAGCCCGGCTCAGAGGCGCCACACACCTCCTCTGCTTCATGGACGAAGTGATGGATCATGAATTCCCAGAAGGGTTCAAACCCGTAAACATCAAATTGTATGATGGCACAACTGACCCCGCAGTATGGATTGAAGATTTCCTTCTCCACATTCACATGGCCCGTGGAGATGATCTACACGCCATCAAGTATCTTCCCCTTAAGCTCAAAGGACCAGCCCGACACTAGTTAAACAGCCTGCCAACAAATTCCATTGGCAGTTTAGAAAACCTGGAAGACGCATTCCTCGACAACTTCCAGGGCACATATGTGCAACCACCGGAAGCTGATGACCTGAGCCACATTATTCAACAGCCTGGAGAGTCAGCCAGGAAATTCTGGACTCGGTTCCTAACTAAAAAGGACCAAATACTCGACTGTCCGGACGCTGAAGCCCTGGTGGCTTTTAAGCATAATATCCGTGACGAGTGGCTTGCTCGACACCTCGGCCAGGAAAAACCCAAGTCCATGGCAGCTCTCACAACACTAATGACCCGCTTTTGCGCGGGTGAGGACAGCTGGTTGGCCCGGAGTGGCACCACGCCACATTCCGGCACTTCGGACGGTCGCGATACTAATGGCAAGCCATGGCGTAACAGACATAAGAGACAGAACAACGGTGATAGCGCCGAGGACACGACAGTCAACGCCGGATTCAGCGGATCTAAGTCCGGTCAGCGGAAAAAGCCGTTCAAAATAAATAATCAGGGACCGTCCAGTCTGGACCGCATACTCAAACGCTCGTGCCAAATTCATGGCACCCCGGACAAGCCAGCCAACCACACCAATAGAGACTGCTGGGTGTTCAAACAGTCCGGCAAAATAAACGCTAAAAATAAGGACAAGGGGCTGCACGGCGACGATGACGAAGAGCCCCGGCGTCCGAACACGGGGGGTCAAAAGAAATTTCCCCCCAGGTGAAAATGTTCAATATGATCTACACCACTCATATCCCTAAGAGGGAACGAAAGCGAGCACTACGGGATGTCTATGTGATGGACCAGTCGCCCCCAAATTCAACCCATGGTCAGCTTGTCCGATCACCTTTGATCGTAGGGATCATCCTACTAGCATCCGTCACGGCGGCTTAGCCGCATTGGTCTTGGACCCGATCATCGACGGATTCCACCTCACGCGAGTCCATATGGACGGCGGCAGCAGCCTGAACCTGCTTTATAAGGACACAATGCGCAAAATGAGCATTGATCCCTCAAGGATCAAGCCAACCAAAACCACCTTTAAAGGTGTCATTCCTGGAGTAGAGGCCCGTTGTACGGGCTCTATAATATTGGAAGTGGTCTTCGGATCTCCGGACAACTTCTGGAGCGAAGAGTTGATCTTCGATATCGTCCCTTTCCGTAGTGGTTACCACGCACTGCTCGTACGAACCGCATTCGCTAGATTCAATGCGGTACCACATTATGCATACCTCAAGCTCAAGATGCCAGGTACGCGCGGGGTCATAAAAGTAAACGGAAACATGGACCGCTCTCTCCATACAGAAGAGCATACTGCAGCCCTCGTGGCAGAAGTACAATGCGGCCTCCTCCGGCAAACCTCCAATCCGGCGACGACAACCTCAAGCACCATCAAGCGAGTCCGGAGCACCCAGCAACAGGATCATCAGGAACGCCAAGAGCATGATTAGCAGTCCGGCCTCCACTCAAGCCCCATCAAAGCAACATTCGTGCCACGCGTACACAATTACGCACTCAAGATACCATGGGCATGGGCGGAGGCGCATCAACGACTCAGTCAATAGTGCGGGTAACTGCCAAATACCTTCATAATCTTTCCCTCTTACCTTTCAGGACACCGCTTTAGTGCAACATCCTCAGAAGAGCCGAATTGTCGGACTTACATGGGAGAGACATCCAAAGAGGCAACATACGTTGTGCACAGAAGGAAATACCCAGGTGGAATCTATTTACAATCATTATACCTCCTTTATCTATCTGTACACAGCCTGCCCCTGGATAGGACATGTCAAATAGTCCTATTTATCTCCTCTTAATGCATCCATTGTAAACATACGCTTAAACGTATTATTCGTCAATGGGAGATCACATATAGCGTCAGCTTATTATTCTTATTTGAGCATTCTTTCTCTTATAAATGTTTATTTGATATTGCATCCGTACACCTTGGTATGGTCAGTTTGCCAGGGGCTTCTCATGGCGCCCCATAATATGGCAAGTTAAGTCCGAACACTTTCAATAGTGCGGCACCCCGAACTTATAGCACTATATGAATCAGCTTCGAATCATGTCTTGGGTCTACAGTTGGGATAGCCCGGCTCCCTTGTTTTGGTGCCTTACGTTCCATTATATCGGCTAAGGTAGCACAGGGAGAACTACTGCGATCGTGTCCTGGTTCTTTCGGACGAGCACCTTAGTAGAGAAAGCCGAAAACTGGCCGGCATGATGTGGCGAGAGCTGGTCGCTGTTCGAGAGGTCTTAAAATCCTTAAAGATTTTCCGCTTTAGGCGACAAATTGGCTTCGTCCGATATAGGCGTGTATAGCGCCCTAATTCGGCTGTCCGGATTTTAGGGGCTTCGCCAAAATTTAAAATCATAGACTTCTATGGCTAAGTGAAAGTTATAAAGCCGTATAGTCCGATTGCCTTGTTCGCTGCGCCGGACACCTCCTTAAGGGACCAAACACTTGGATAAAGAGTGTCCGGATTTTCCACGAACACCCCAGTACTAGTTACATGGGGGCGGAAGCCGACGACTGGCCTACTTTCAGAGTTTTATAAACAGCCGCATAGAAGGTAGTATTTTAAATAGCAAAAGCGCTACATAGCGCAAGTAACTTCGTCTTTAAATTACAAACATGACAGAAGTGAATTCATTCAAAAATGGTGTCCTTGGTACACTCATCGGCCACGAGACGAGCACCCTTCATAACGCCATCATAGTACATCTCGGGATGGCGATGCGCCTTGCCCTCCGGCGGCCCGTCCTTGACCAGCTTCTCCGCATCCAGCTTGCCCCAATGCACCTTGACGCGGGCAAAGGCCCGGCGGGCACCCTTGATGCAAACGGATCGCTTGATCACGTCAAGCCGTGGACAGGCATCCACCATCCGCTTGATCAGGCCAAAGTAGCTAGTGGGAAGGAGCTCACCAGCCACATCCGAACTATGAAACCTTTCATAGCCAGTTCGGCCGCCCTGTGGAGTTCGACCAACTGCTTCAGTTGGTCACTCAAAGGCATAGGGTGTTCGGCCCCGGCATACTGGGACCAGAAAAGGTTCTTCGTTGAGCTCCCCTCCTGGGCACGGTAGAACTCCACAGCGTCTGATACGCTGCATGGCAGATCTGCGAATGCCCCTGGAGAGCTCCGAATTCGAGTAAGTAAAAGAAACGTCTCCTCCACATGTTTGCTTTGCATAAAGAACTTCTTACCCGCTTCTATCTTTTTGGCCTCCTAGATCTCCTGCTATGCTTTCTCGGCTTCGACCTTGGCGTCTTTCAAATTCACAAGGGCCTTCACAAGTTCGGCCTCTTTCATCTTCAGATCATGCTCCACGGACTCGCACTTCTTGCCGAGGTCCTGGAGCTCTTGCTGTACCTCGCCCACTCTAGCACTTTGCTTTTCGCGGTCCTTGCATTCCAAGGCCACTTTGTCTTCGGCCTCGGACATCGCTTTCTTCAGGGACGCCACTTCGGCGGTGGCCCCTGTTACACAGTCATGACGCTTTGGCGTTAGACTAGCCAATTTTGCCTATCTTAAAATACATGCGAGCGGGGAATCACTTACCTTTATTCTCCTCGAGCTGCCTCTTCGTGAGCCCGAGCTCTCCCTGCGCCTGCTCCAGGTCCCTCTTCAGTTCGGCAACCTCGGCAGTACAGGCAGCAGCAGCAAGCAGCACAACCTGCTTATGCACACGAATATTTATTGTTACACTCTTGCGAATTATAATTGTCCCTCCATTTGGTTTTTCTTTCCGAACACCAAATAGAGTATCAGGGGCTACTACCTATCGGGTGGTAATTTTAAACATATTTATCACTTACCTCAAAGCCTGTCAAGAGGCTGGTGCAAGCTTCGGTTAGTCCGATCTTGGCGGATGAAACCTTCCGAATCACCAAACTCATAAGAGTACGGTGCTCTTCATATATGGAAGCGCCGCGAAGCACTTCCAGCAGACAATCCGGCGCCTCGGGCGCACCGGAAGTCCTCGATGCAGACGGCTCGCCCTCCCTAACGAGGGGCTGTCCGCCTGAGTTCGGAAGCATTGAAGGTTCCGTGACAGTGTTCGGCTGAGAGCCCGGTCTACTGTGGCTCTCATCGACACGATCCATGGGGATCTTGAACCCCGCGTGTCCGACGTCTGGGACCCCACCTCGGGACGTCTCCAGAGTTACCTCCCCCCGCTCTGGGAGCCTTCGAGACAACACCTCCGTGTCATCCACGGGTTGAGGAGTAGTGGCCGTCGGAAGCAAATTGATCTCCGAATCACTCAGGGACCCGGAGGAAGACACTTCGGGGTGAGCCCTAGTCGGACTGCACATATGTTCGGTGTTAAACAAAAGCTATAGAGTGAAGTTATGATGGACTGCGGACACTTACGATCGCACTGGAGGCTTCCCCCTGGGCAGCCACCCCTCCTCACTGTGAGCGGCCGTGGTGGAGTAGTCCGGAAGGGACACCTTCCCCTTCTTGGACGCCCCAGCCTCCCCCTCCGGGGCGGCTTTTCTTTTCTTCTCCCCCCAGGGTGGGGGGGGGATTTCTTCTTGATTCCCCCGCCTTCGCGGGAGGAATCTGTCTCGTCGTCATCAGACGACAGGGGTGTGACGGCCTTGCACCGAGGGCCTTTTCCGCCCCCTGGTCCGCCTCCCCGGGCCCCTCATCCTTTCCGGATGGGGCGTCTTCTTCTTCTTCCTCCTCCCCTTCATGGGAGGAGTGTGCCTTGTCGTCTTCGGACGAGGCTTCTGGCATAACCTTATGCCGGAGACCCTTTCGGGTCCCTGGGGCCTTCTTTTCGGCCTTCTTCTCCGGCACCTTGTACGGTGTCGGGACCAGTACCTCCGTCAGGAGAGCATCATCGGGGCCTTCTAACAGTGGAGCCGGACAGTAAACCTGCTCTGCTGTCTCCACATAATCCTGAAACAAACATGCATAACCACTTAAGGCTCTCCCATGAATATATTGGGAAGAACCTGGTCCGGTGGTAGTCTGAGAACTCACCTGACTAAGAGCCCGCGGTCCTCAGATGTGGGAGGAGGTACTTCGGAGGCCTTGAACAACACCTTCCATGCGCCTTTGTGCGTCATGTCGTAGAGCTTCCGGAGCGTCTGGTGTTCGGCCGGGATGAACTCCCACAGATTGACTGTCTGCCTTTGGCAGGGCAGGATCCGGCGAACGAGCATGAACTGGATCACGTTGACAAGCTTGATGTTCTTGTCCTTCATGCTTTTGATGCATGTCTGGAGTACCGTCAGCTCCGTAGAATCGCCCCAGGACAGGCCCTTCTTTTCCCAGGAGGTGAGCCGCATGGGGGCTCCGGATCGGAACTCAGGGGCCGCTGCCCAGTTGGCGCCGCATGGCTCGGTGATGTAGAACCACCTCGATTGCCATCCTTTTACGGTCTCCGCGAAGGAACCGTCCAGCCAGGTGACGTTAGGCATCTTGCCCACCATGGCCCCTCCGCACTCCGCCTGCTGGCCGCTTACAATCTTCGGCTTCACGTAGAAGGTTTGCAGCCATAGGCCAAAATGAGGCCGGATGCGGAGGAAGGCCTCGCATATGACGATGAATGCCGAGATGTTGAGGACGATGTTCGGGGCTAGATCATGGAAATCTAGCCCGTAGTAGAACATGAGCCCGCGGACAAAGGGATGGAGTGGAAATCCCAGTCCACGGACGAAGTGGGCAACGAATATGACCCTATCATGGGGTCCTGGAGTCGGAATGACCTGCCTGTCGTCCGTTAGCCGGTGCGCTATGTCCGCGGCCAAGTATCCGGCCGCCTGAAGATTTGTGATGTGCTTCTCCTTGACGGTGGAAGCCACCCACTTGCCTCCTGCTCCATACATGTTTAGTTGTGTGGAGAAGACTTGGGCTTGGGCGCTGGAGCTCGAAGGGGCAAGAGCGGGCAAAGGGGGAAGAAGGCGTGGGAGAAAATGGGGAAATCTTATCCCTTTATAGAGGCACCGAAAGCGGTGCGCCTCCCCACTTGCCCGTTGTGAATCGCTTGCTTCCCAAGCGCCACGATTGATGGCGTGGTGGGATTACCCATACCCGTATTGATGAGAATCCCATGATAAGGGGACACGATCTCTGCTTTGACAAGGCATGCCAAAGAAACCGCCTCGCAATGTGCGATGTAGCTGGTTGTGGGAAAACGGTTCAAATAATGATCCGACCGTAATAACACGTCACGTCGTCGGAAAAAGTTGTCAGCAGATTGCGGTTGTGAAATATCATTCTCTCTACAGCGGTGTGTAAAGATCATTTTGTGGATCCGGACACGATTCAAGTGTTCAATAATTACTTCAAAGAATTCGGAGAAGGAACCCGCCTTGCAATGCCGAAGACAATACTGCGCGCCGGACTCATCGTCATTGAAGCCTGGTTCAGGGGCTACTGAGGGAGTCCTAGATTAGGGGGTATCCGGGCAGCCGGACTATATACATCGCCTGGACTATTGAAGCGTGAAGATAGAAGACTCAAGACTTCGGCCCGTGTCCGGATGGGACTCTCCTTTGCGTGGAAGGCAAGCTTGGCGATCCGGATATTGTGTTTCCTTTCTTGTAACCGGCTCCATATAAACCCTAGCCCTCTCCGATGTCTATATAAATCGGAGAGGTTGGTCCTTAGAAGGCCGATCATAATTACAATCATACCATCATAGGCTAGCTCTTAGGGTTTAGCCTCTACCGTCTCATGGTAGATCTACTCTTGTACTACCCATATCATCAATATTAATCAAGCAGGAAGTAGGGTTTTACCTCCATCGAGAGGGCCCGAACCTGGGTAAACATCTGTGTCCCTTTCTTCCTGTTACCATCAGCCTTGACGCACAGATCGGGACCCCCTACCCGAGATCCGCCGTTTTTGACACTGACAGTCTTCGTCTTCTGGTTCTCATCTAATCTTGCGGGCCTCTGGTCTCCACAAGGATCTGCATGTCACCATGCAGGTGCCTCCCGAGCCTTGGTACCAACGTTTGTTTATGGTGTCGGAACTCTCAGACTCAAGGGTGGCGATCTAGCTTGTGTTGGGTGAGTTGCCCCGGCAAGGCTCTTGTCGGGGCCGCGGGGGTCGCCCCGGCAATGGCCTTGCCGGGGACTCCACCTCGCCCCTCTGCTCTTCATGCTTCTGGCTTGCGAGCTGCTCTGGTAGTTTTGTATCCTTGCCTCCCTCCTCTGCTCCGCCAAGTATGGCCACAAGCGCGGCTATGATTGCCCGTGCACAAGTAAAGGGGTATAGAAGGGCCTGTACTTTTGTACACCGACACCGGGCGCTGGCTCGGGCGAGGCCATTGGTGCAGCCGCCGGCGCCCACGACATCGGCCAGGGGAGGCGGCGGAGGGGTGGGACTGTAGCGAGAGGCGACGCGTCGGAGGCGGGCGCAGATGGCCACGGGACGCGGTGAGGGTGGCCATGGGCGCGACCGGAGCAGCTGGCCGGCATGCGCGTGGCCGAGGGCGAGCATAGGCCAGGCGGGGCGGAGCGCGCGCATCGAAGCGGGTGTGGCTGGGATGCGTAGAGAAGGGCGAGGCCAAGGGGAAGAGGCGAGCGGGCAGCAGGGGCGCAGCTGGGTGGCACAGGCAGCGACGGGGCGCGTTCGAGAGCTGTAGGAGGGCGATGGCGCGGCCGGCGCGGAGCAGAGGTAGGGAAGAGGGAGGGCGAAGCCCTCACCGGTTTTGAAGAGGAGCGGGGCAGTGAGGCTCGAGGCAGCGACTTGGGGAGGCAGTCGAGGAGGCGTCCGGCGGTG
>NC_057804.1:194333235-194370782 GCF_018294505.1 Triticum aestivum
CGGCGTCGATGCGGGGTTGCGACGGGCGTCCTTGCCCCCGATCTAGAGAGGGAGAGAGTGAGGGAGTGGGGGAAGTGGGTGCGATGGGGGGTTAGGGTTTCGGGTAGTGGGGGTTATGGGGGAGTGGGGATGGGCTGGCCTGACTGGGTCAAGGCCCAGTTGGGCCGAGGGGGAGTTCTTGTCTTTTTCTTCTTATTTTATTTTTAGTTTCCGTTTAGTTTTGTTTTATAAGAATTATCACTAGTACCTAAATTTGCATTTATAATTTATACTACTATCACAGTAATTACTAACTCAAAATAAAATAGTTTAATATTTAATAAAATTTGATAGGTATTTATTTAATTGTTTTAACTACTGTTTTATTTATTTTAGAGTATTTAAACACTTTATAAAAGTATGTGGTTTCTCCACCATAATTACCTATGCATTATTTGTCACAACCCAAACACTTTAGTTTTAATATTTGAAAACTTTTATTGTTTCCTTGATTTTGAATTTGATTTTGAATCGGTTTTGAAACAACGCAAGTTTATCAACGGTAACCTAGGTGATGTGGCATCATTAATAGAGGTTCATTGTAGCTTAATTATGCGGGCGTTACATAGTTAAGAGTTTATATTCCATGCTACAACTGCTATGATCCTAGAATATGCGATTTAGTGGAAAACTCATATGCACATGTGGAATGATAAATGACAACAATAGGTTCCCGGTCTCGCCTCTAAGAACAGCTCAAGTCTTTTTGGTAATCAAGTTTTTCGGATCTTAGGATATCGTTAAGTGTAACGGTAGTCCCAAAACAACATTGAGGGTATGGCGTTAGAAGAACGATCATAATTAATCGACCCAATACTTGTTTGTTATACTTTGTGTTTATATCATCTTAAATCATTTGAGAGTTAGTAGTGTTTTAGTTCCTCAGACCATGAAAGTATCTCGGTCACTTCCTACCAGACGGTGGGCTTTGGGGTTGCTCAAACATCATTTGTAACAAGGTGATCATAACGATAACTTTCAGGTTCACCAGAAAGTTTGACAAGTGATCGGATAGCTCGAAATTGGGATTTGCTCCTCCGGCAATGGAGAGATATTATTAGGGCCCTCTCGATGTGATGGCATCCATCATCGTCTGGCCAGACACAGGTGACTACGTCACGGGGATGCCGGAACACGTCAATCAGAAAGAAGAACAAAACCGGTAACGAGAGCAATGGTATAGTGAGCATGGTGATGACTCTAGAGGATACCGATGCACATCGGGTTTTGTAAAGTATCACGAAGCAAAGGGAACATCACATGATAACCAAAGGTTCAATCGAATATCATTCATGTAATCATAGGGACCGATATGGATGTCCACGGTTCCGCTATCGGTCATTGAACGAAGGGGTTTCGTTCATCTCTATGGTTTACCAAACCTACAGCGTCACAAGCTTGAGTTATCACAATCCGCTAAGTGTTAGTGGGAAATGAGTGATGAGAATATATTAGTGGAATTGTTTCATCAATATCCGAAATAGTTTCGAGAGGTTCTCGAAGCGTTTCGGGGTCACCGGAAGGGTTTCAGTGAATATCATTATCGGGTACTATTTGGTATTATTGATTAATTATATATAGGTGGAAAATGTTTCCGGGGATGTTAGATTATATATATATATAATGGTCTAGAAGTGTTTAGAACATTTTATATTTAATTCAAATATCAACGGGCCTTAAAAGGCCAAGAGGTGGAAGGATACTTGGGCCACAAGGGCCGAAGAGGAGTTGGCGCCCCCCCTTTCCATGTGGGGGGGGGGGGGGAATTGGACTAGGGGAGGGATTCCTACTCCCTCTCCCTAGGCCGGCGCCCCAAAGGGGACTTCCCCCCCTTGGTGCTCTCCCCCTCCCCTCTAACCTATATATACTAGAGGATTTCTACCCTATGTATACACAAGTTTTGGAGCCTCCTCTAGTTGATCTAGTGCATGTTCTAGTTGGTGGTAGTTGACTAATAAGAGCGAGCCCAACCACCTCTAATCCTCATAAGTAGAAGCCCCATGTGATCCTAAACTCCTCCCTCTAATTCTCCGGCAATGATTAGCTCTGGACGGCGAAGCACTACCGTATCGTGAAGACCGTACACTTGCAACCAAGTAGAGAGGCCGTGCTTTCGGTCTTCTGTTCGAGGGATTGTTCGAGGGCGGTTTGCAGGATCATCATCAATGTTCGAGGAAATCCAAGTACAGTCTACGCCAACTCATCTACTTCCGCTGCAGTCTCGGAGTCGGTAACGATCATTGAGCACAACTCGTTATGCATCTTCATATTGTTCCTAGGTGATCATAGGGCGATTTTTTTGTTTTCTACTACGTTTCCCAACAACCAACACCTGTCACCCGGAGGTCACTGATTCGCTACAATATATGGTTACATGTGTATATCTTCTTATCATATTGTCTGGGCTCTTAAATTAGACAACACGCATTACGTTCACTAGAGATAAACAACCAACTAATTAATCATAGGGGTCTCACAAATATCAACATACGGATCTCGCACAGATGAATCTCACCAATCCCCTACATTTCCCACTCTTAGGGGGAATTAGTCACGGATGAGAAAAGAACAACAACCAATCACAGAGATTATGAAAAGGAAAATCATCTCAATAATTGTAACGCCCCGAATGTAACTTTCCATAATTGTAACTCCATCTCTTGCCATTTCCAGCTATGTGTTATGATATTTCCTTCGTGGTTTGGGTTTTTGTCTTCGTTTTGCATTTTCTTCATGTCATGCATTTCATCTCATGTCATCATGTGCATCTCATTTGCATTCGTGTTCGTCTCATGCATCCGGTCATTTTCCCCGTTGTCCGTTTCGCAATCTGACACTCCCACATGCACCCGTTACACCCTCAAATCTCATTTCGTGAGCGGGAGAAAAAGGTTCTTGGAATGGGCCGAGATTTGTCGAGTGGCCTTGGTACATCACCAGTAGGCCGCCTGTCAAATTTCGCTCCATTTGGAGGTCATTTGATGCCCCAACGGTTAATCGGGTAACCGTAAAAGCCTCTCTCTCTTTGCAGATCAACACCCCTCCAAAACAGCCCAGTAACCGATCTAAACCCCCTCCATGCTCTCCGTCATTGGATCACGATCGTGTGGGCAAAAACCGCACCTCATTTGGACACTCCAAGCTCCCCCTACCTATAAATATGCATTCCCCCTTCCAAATCACGGGTCCAAACCCTAGCTCCACCTCTCCCCGCGCCGCCGGACACGTCCGGGCGACGCCGGGCGCGTCCGCCACCGCCTCGGCACCACTTCCGCGCCGCCACATGGCATCGCCGCCGCCCACCGCCGTCGCGGCCTGCTCAGCCCGCATCCGGCCCATCACCGCACCGCCGCCTCCACGCCTCCCCGCGCCGCCCACGACCGCGCGCGCCGACGCCCTTCATGCCGACCACCGCAGCTGCTTGTTCGCCATCAACTGCCGCCTCGCGCCGCCCGTGTCACTTCGCTGGCGCCGCCCCGCTACTCCGGCCCCGGATCCGGCCGGACCCGACGACCTCAACTCCGGCGACCTCCACCCCGTGCCACGCCGGACCTCTCTCGAGCTCCTTCGGCTACCATCTTCTCCAACTCCGGCGAGCGTCTCCGGCCTCGCCCCAGTCTCCATGAAAACCTAGATCTGAAGGTTGACCTCTTTTTCGCCCGTCCCGAAATTTTCATAATATGTGCACTTGTTCATCATGTCATATCTCCATGCTCATAACTCCGTTTTGCGCATATGATATATAAAAATGTTCGTATCATGATGCTCTCCGTGTTAGTGTCATTTGCATGCATGTTACAACCCATATTTATGACCTAATACTCGTTGCAAAAGTGCTATATGATGTTGTCTACTGGAATTTAACAGAACTTGTTGATTTGTCATTTTCATCGCATTTTGTGTGTGCATCCTATGAGCATGATGTCTATATGTTTTGGAGCATCTCCTTGCCATTTTTACAGTGGTGCAAGCCTTATATTTTTGTGAGCTCTGTGGTGACTAGCACAAGCATGCAAAGTAGGCTATGTGATGTTGTTGATTTCAGACAGTAATTTTACGGTCTTTTCCTGTTACATTATGATGCTATGTTGTCTTGTTGCTACCAGTAGATCGATGCACATTTTGAGGTAGCTCAGTAAGAGTGTTTTGAATAAGTGGTATTTCTCTATCCACTCATGCCTCTGTTGGTAATTATGGATTAGTGTAACATGTCATTTCCATGCTCTACTTTTGCTAAAATATTGTTCCTGGCAGATTGTTAACATGAAGTTCAACTTTGCCATGTGTGTTGCTAGTGATACATGCACCCTATGAACTTGCTCTTGCCATTCTTAGTTCATGAATATGTCTACTTACTGTTTGTTACCTTGTAATGCGATGAAATGCTTTGTGGTGAGTGGAATGAGCTTGCAAAGTTGCTACCATGAATCTGTTTCTGCCATGCTCTATTTTTCTTCCGCCTGAAACTGATCATATCATTTGCCATGTTTGCATTGATGCTACCATCTTATCCATGCATCTTTGGTAAAAGTTTAGTAAGGGAGTTTTGTTCTATGCCTTTAGTAATAGCATTTCATGCCCTTTTTTGCCATGATATATTCCTGTAGCATGTTGTTTGCTAGCTCTAAACATTGCTATCTGATGTTGTTTTTGACATGTTAGTCTTTTCACCAAGTCTGTGAATCTGTTATCATTTTCATTTTTGCCATGCTATTTAAGCTTGGTCTAGTGAGTTCTAGCAGGAGCTCATTGTTGATGATTTGTAGAGCCTCACCTATACTTTAGTGCCATGTGATTTGTTGTCTTGTTGGAGTGTTGTGGCATAGTTTCTTGTTGCATCTTAAGTGCTACGATGGTGTTAAGCGCAGATTTGCATCATTCTTGTTTTGCTTGTCATTTGCAAACCGTGCATCTGTTTCCGTGATCCTTATATTGATTTTGACCGAAATCACCTCATATTTCTAGTGGCATGCTTGGTTTACCAAGTTGATGCCTTGATCATCTTTTCCCTTCCGAAGTACCCATAGGCATTGCACATCATATCTTGCATTCCATGCCATGGCTTGCATCATGTTGCTTGTGCATTGCAGCGTGATTGATTGTTGTTCCATTGCTTGTGTTCTTGCTTTGGGTAGAGCCGGGAGACAAGTTCATGAACGAGGAACCTGTTGAGTATGCTAATGAGGAGCAAGCTTTCGACAACTCTGAGAACTTTTGCAGGAAAGATGACCATTACCCTCGATATCACTTATATCTTTGCTTGCTAGTTGTTCGTTCTATCGCTATGTCGCGCTACCTACCACTTGTCATATCATGCCTCCCATATTGCCATGTCAAGCCTCTAACCTTCCTTCCTAGCAAACCATTTTTTGCTATGTTACCGCTTTTGCTCAGCCCCTCTTATAGCGTTGCTAGTTGCAGGTGCCTTGCAGGTTGTTCCATGTTTGAACATGTGTTGGGAAACCCAGTAATTTCAAAAAAAATCCTACGATCACGCAAGATCTATCTAGGTGATGCATAGCAACGAGAGGGGAGAGTGTTGTCTACGTACCCTCGTAGACCGAAAGCGGAAGCGTTATGACGACGCGGTTGATGTAGTCGTACGTCTTCACGATCCGACCGATCCTAGCACCGAAGGTACATGATGCAGAGCATCCCACGATCATCCCCATGGAAGCATCTACATCTCCTACAACACCACTAGGACCTATGACCAGAGCATGTGCAAGAGCTCTCGAAACTGAGGTGACATCACTCCTCTCACAACTCTCTTTCGATTCACACGAGACATGGCTACTACCTCAAACGGAGACGCTTTGCATACTCAGGTACCAAGGAGTTAGCCATGGAGAAGCTAGGAAGCAAGGAGAACCAGAAGCGGAAGACATGCGTAAAGATGGAGAGGAAAAGCGCCGAGTCCCAGGCTGGCCGGACGATCCGGACGAGGGCCCGGACGATCCGAACAGAGCCTGGACGATCCAGACCCCGGTCCGAACGATCTAGCTAAATCGCCCGAAGACACCTGAATCTCAATCCCGAAGCCGGGCCATCCGGACGCCAACCCGGATCATCCGGACATCACCCGGACATCCGGACCCCCAGCCGGACATCCGGACCTACACCACCACCACCTATGTCACCAGCTCATCCGGGCCACCACCCTGATCATTCGGCCAGAGCCCGGATCATCCGGCTCCTCTCCCGGATCATCCGGACCCTGCCTGCGTGCACGTGTTGGGCTGAGCCCATGTACCCCTTCGCCCCCCTAGCCTATATATAGGACTCCTCCTCCTCCTTTCGAGACTTAGCATTGATTTAGCTCATTTGTGAGATAGAGCCTCACTCATCCATCCGGGTCTACTCCTCATGAGGGCCCGACACCTCTTCGGAGAAGATCCATCTGGATTCAAGACCTCCATCTGGAGAAGACCATCAAGACCTTCTCACGGAGAAGAACTGTTACCCTTTGTATCGTCTCTTGTTGGATTTGGATCTTGTATTACCTCGTGCCTCGATGATCTAGCACATGTGTGAATTTGTCCTTGTTGGTTGAGTGATTTCTCGTGTTTTTCTCTCGTTCCCCTCCTCGTGTTCTTCGTGCTCCTCGTAGGGATCCGCTCCAAACATGAAAGATCGGCCTCTAGGGTTCTACATTACATCATCTTGGTATCATGAGCCACGTTGCTCACGTTTTTTGAGCCCCTACCCCACGTTTTCTAGCTTGATTTTGTTGATTTCGTCCTAAATCCGAAAATCCCCACCAAAAATAGCCCCAATTTTTTTTGTGATTTGTTGGTTTTGATGATGTTTTATTGATTTTGATCCGTGGATTCGTTGTGTAACTCGTGGATCTTGCCTTTTCCCACCATCTCATCCTCGAAATCCATCCAAAATCCACGAAATCTTCGAATTTCTCCCCATTTTTTGAGTTCATCCCGAGCCATCCCATGCGCAGTTGACCTGCCCGGATCATCCGGACCCTGACCCGGATCATCCGGACTCGCCCGGATCATCCGGCTCCTGACCCGGATCATCCGGCTTTGTCTGCCGAAACTGCATTTTCTGCAGTTTTTCTCCACCTCCACCTACGCCTCCGCACACCTCCAACTTCGACCACCACCACCTTCACCCGCCAACCCCCACGACATACCCCTCCGTACCACCATTCAACTTTGGGTTCGAGAATTTGAGTTTTGGTTTCCCGTGTCCTATTGGGTTTCGGCTATTTAGGTACGGCGCGACATCAACATCACCACCGCTCATCTTCGTCGACTACTCATCATCGCTATGGACGGTAACCTCGACGACATCTTTGTCTATGCCTTGCCATTGCAATAATAACGACCATGGCCTTACTTTTGCGTTGCTTACCCATCGAGACTAGCCATTGAGTATTGCTGGCAACGTGACTTGTGCACATTAGTGATCATACTCCATAGCGTACATACCATACTATAGTGGTGCATATCTTGGCATCATCTTTTGTGTCACAAAGTTGTCATCGCATACGCAATTGCTATCTTGGTTCGTGAAGTTTTGCATGAGAAAAGAGCTCAAAAGTGAAAGAGCCAACCAAGCTTTTAAGCAAAAAGAGAAATATAAGCAAAGAGCTTATAAGCAAGAACCATAGCATCATACCACATTAAGATTGTCATATCCGATCATCTCGGATCATATCACCGAAATACCATACATATAGCATACTTGGGATAGAGGTCGTTGCATTTTTGCCTAGCAGGTTGTGCACAAGCTCCGTATCAGCCTATTGTGCAATCGTGCTAGC
Organism: Triticum aestivum; assembly: GCF_018294505.1. Taxonomy (NCBI): domain Eukaryota; kingdom Viridiplantae; phylum Streptophyta; class Magnoliopsida; order Poales; family Poaceae; genus Triticum; species Triticum aestivum. The sequence continues at coordinate 194,341,058 of NC_057804.1, forward strand.
GTCTCTCAAGTATTGTGCAACAAGAGCATTTTTGTGGACTCCACATTTTGGCTCATTTTTGGTTTGCACAATCCCATTTTTCTATTTGCGTGTGTGTTTCCGTGTACCACTTCTTGCTTGGTCTACTTGTTGCATTTGAAAATTTGCGAATCTTTTTCAACATCTTTGAGTCAAACTAACAATTGCATCAAATTTTGTGCCACCTTCCTAACCAAGCTCCACCATAAGCTTTTACTTGTGTAGGTGTGATAACCGACAAGAATTGGTACCAATTATGCTATTTCATTGTCCGCATTTGAGTGATCTTGATTCATCTCCAACATCGGTCAAGGTACATTTGGTATAAGTTCTTCTCCTTCTCCCACTCACATTTTGCTTGGAACGATGGATAGGCAAAGTTCTTCTACCAACCCACTCTTCATCGAGCAAGACGACGACATGTCATCATTCGTCACCAAGAGCCACCTCTTTGGTGCACAACGAGCATTGCATCAAGAGCAACAAGCGATGACCGGCCGCATCGAGAACCTCGCCACCGACTTGCGACTCTCTGAGTAATGTACAAGGGACTACTTCGACAACAAGCTCGATGCTCACAAGCAAGAGAACGATGCAAGAATGGACGAGATCCGCGCCTTCTTGGTGAACCGTCCTCCTTCAACTTCTTCATACTCAAGACGGAGCCGCTCAAGTCGACACTCCGATGACACATTCTTCGGCTCAAGTACACGGACATCAAACACTATTCGATGAGCCGCACGTCAAGACCATCATGCATCTCGCAAACCTTTACACGACAATCATCCACAAGAGCAAGTCGATGAGCAAGTCCTTCGTCCTCAACCTCACCAAGATCCTTTTGCACAAGCTCAAGAACAACAACGTCAACATCGCTAAGAGGAATAATGAGCGCGTCTACATCAAGAGGAACAAGACGCCGAGGCTTAACGTCTTCAACAACAACGTGAAGCACAAGCCATTGAGGCACAACGGGCCCTTCAAGAATCAAGTCGCGCCATTGCCAAGCGCAACCGCAATAGGCGCAACCAAGAGGAAGCACTTCGAGAAGAAATCCAAGAGCGGAACTACCAACCAAGGGTGCAACGTCAAGTTCCTCAAGCTCGACAAGCTCCTCCACTAGCTCGGCAAGCTCCTCCACAACCTCAAGTTCAACATGAGCAAGAAGACGACGGACATCCTCCACGCCAAGAGCAACATGAGGTTGATTATCCTCCATGTCAAGGGCATCATCATAACCATCGACCACAAGACAATGAAGAGCAACGCTACGGCAAGCTAAAATTCATCATGCCCAAGTTCAATGGAAGCAATGATCCTGAAGAGTACCTATCATGGGCATTGAAGGTCGACAAAATGATACAACCAGCTATATTCCTCGTAGTACCTGCGACGATGACAATGTACCAGCCGCATTTCAGAATCAAGGTACCGTAACTCTGTTAGTCACGGTTGGTGATGTATATGTTCCAACGTATTTACAGATCAGCTACGACGATGAAACTGCACCAACTCATGTTACACACATGCATGATGATGCGTTGCAGGAGATGTGCATGGGCCAAGTAGAAAGATATGCTCAGGTTCAGATGGAAATTATTCCAGGATTTCACATGCATGCCATGCCAGAAAATCAAAGAAACAAATCTGTCAAATATTTTGGTAAGCCACAACCAATGGAACACAACAAGTGTTTTGTGAGATCAGATTTGAGGTAACTTGTGGCGTACAGATTGAAGATAAGAAATATTTTCTATTTCTATTTTTACCAAGGAAGGAGAAAGGCCACATTAGTTTTGCTAGGACTTGCTACGCATGGGATTTCATGTGTTTGATGGAGTCTGGTTGGGGTCCACCGATGCTACAAGAGATAACACGGAAGATTAGCTAGTTACATGCACTAGTTTATTTTTTAGTCATTGTGTTTAAAGTGGCCGGATAGTTAATTAGAAAAATCTTTAGTCAGTTTGGATAGAGGAGAGAGAGTCTGGCTAGATTTGTTTTCTTTAGTCGGTTTGTTTAGAGGATAGTGTCGCCTATAAAAAGGGCAGGCTTCGGCCATGTACGTAGGTTATATTTTTATGAATAGACACGATGTGTCTTTAGGGTAAATACCCATATCGAGTTTTGGGGGAAGTTGTTTAAAAATCTCTAAGTTTTGGAGGAAGCTTTAGAAAACCTCTGTGTTGCGATTTCTTTGCGAGGAAATTGTTTTGCGTGTGAGTACCGTCGTCGAGATTGGTTTTCTCATGTTGAGACGCAAGGTTCAAACCCTCTATATCGTGTACATCGCGTGCGCGGGCGAGAGGTTGCTGCTATTGGTGGTGGAGTGTCGTGAAAGATCGGGCCGCAACAACGGACCGGATCTCGCCATGAGGTTCGGTCTACATCAGGTGGTATTCAGAGCAAAGGTTGTTCATGGCACAACTTGTTTTTCTTCAAGTTACTATCGAAGTTCTTTTTTCATGAGAAAAGATTGTAGCTCGCAAATGATGATGGTGGTGGAGAAGGATCCATTGCGTGCCTTGCCTTGGTACCAATGCTTTACGCGTGTACGTGTAGGGCCGGCGAGTTGTGCAACCTTGATGAATTGTTATTCTGGGGTGAATTTAGTGAGTCAGACTATGGTTGATGCTTTGAACCTATTGTTGATTGAACATCCAAAACCATACGAGCTTTGGTGAAAGGACAAGTTTGTTAAGATCATGCATCACGTTGAAGTACGGTTTGTTCTATGTGGATATGGTGATCTGGTCATGTGTGATGTACTTCCTATGCACATGCATACATGCTCAATACTATTAGGAAAACCATGGACAGACAAAAGACAGTTGACATATCATTCAGTTGAGGAATTTTCTTTTGTTCGTGGAGGACAATATGTACCACTTGATTCGTACACATCGGAGAAGTATATGGCTGATCGTCACAAGCGAGATGTTGCTCAAGCTACATCAGAGGCAAAGAAGAAGAATGATTTAGCTGCTGATATTTTCATTGTCGTTGTTCAGTCTGGAGACAAAAGTAATAGTAAAGAGGAAGACTCGAAACCGAGGACGGTTTTGTATCAAGGGGGAGAGGATGATACAACCAGCTATATTCCTCGTAGTACCTACGACGATGGCAATGTACCAGCCGCATTTCAGAATCAAGGTATCGTAACTCCGTTAGTCACGGTTGGTGATGTATATGTTCCAACGTATTTACAGATCAGCTACGACGATGAAACTGCACCAACTCATGTTACACACATGCATGATGATGCATTGCGGGAGATGTGCATGGGCCAAGTAGAAAGATATGCTCAGGTTTAGATGAAAATTATTCCAGGATTTCACATGCATGCCATGCCAGAAAATCAAAGAAACAAATCTGTCAAATATTTTGGTAAGCCACAACCAATGGAACACAACAAGTGTTTTGTGGAGATCAGATTTGAGGTAACTTGTGGCGTACAGATTGAAGATAAGAAATATTTTCTATTTCTATTTTTACCAAGGAAGGAGAAAGGCCACATTAGTTTCGCTAGGACTTGCTACGCATGGGATTTCATGTGTTTGGTGGAGTCTGGTTGGGGTCCACCGATGCTACAAGAGATAACACGGAAGATTATCTAGTTACATGCACTAGTTTATTTTTTAGTCATTGCGTTTAAAGTGGCCGGATAGTTAATTAGAAAAATCTTTAGTCAGTTTGGATAGAGGAGAGAGAGTCCAACTAGATTTGTTTTCTTTAGTCGGTTTGTTTAGAGGTTAGTGTCGCCTATAAAAAAGGCAGGCTTCGGCCATGTATGCAGGTTATATTTTTATGAATAGACATGATGTGTTTTTAGGGTAAATATCCGTATCGAGTTTTGGGGGAAGCTGTCTAAAAATCCCTATGTTTTGGAGGAAGCTTTAGAAAACCTTTATGTTGCGATTTCTCTGCGAGGAAATTGTTTTGCGCGTGAGTACCGTAGTCGAGATTGGTTTTCTCATGTTGAGCCGCAAGGTTCAAACCCTCTATTTCGTGTACATCGCGTGCGCGGGCGAGAGGTTGCTGCTATTGGTGGTGGAGTGTCGTGAAAGATCGGGCCGCAACAACGGATCGGATCTCGCCATGAGGTTCGGTCTACATCACAAAATCTTTCGTTTGCACAACTATGAGGAAGAGAAGAAGATCACTATGGCATCACTTGAGTTCCAAGATTATGTGCTCATATGGTGGGAACAAGTCCTTGAGCGCTGAGAAGCAAGAGGTGAACCTCCAATCACCACTTGGGCTCCAATGAAAGATGTCATGCGAGCATGTTTTGTGCCCACCTACTACAACCGCGATCTCTTAAAGAAGCCCCAACTACTCAAGCAAGGAACAAAGAGTGTTGAGGAATACTACAAGGAAATGGAGATAGCCATGATTCGAGCAAATGTCATGGAAGATGATGACCAAACAATGGAACGCTTCTTGAATGGCCTCAATCATCCCATCAAGAAGATTGCCGACTTCCAACCCTACTCCAACCTCATTGAGCTCATGCATCAAGCTACCAAAGCCGAACGTCAAGTGTAAGATGACTTCAAGTACGCCAAGTACTCACCCAAGACCTATGGCTTCTCCAACAACCAAGCTTCAACGACTCCTCCAACTTCTACCTCAACCAAGCCATCTACAAGCAACGACAACAAGTCAAGTTACAAGAAAGCTTCAACAAGCTCAAGTCGTCCTCCTCCTACTACAAGAAACTTCAAGCTGCGCGCTTCATCATCAACTCCGACCGATGAGACCGTCAAGACAAGCTCCTTCAAGTGTTTCACTTGCGGCGGCCGAGGACACAAGTCCTTCCAATGCACAAACAAGCGCACCATGATCCTCAACGACGACGGAACCTATGACTCCATGAGTGAAGAGGAAATGGAAGCCCTTGAGCAAGTGGACATGCACTGGCGCGTGAACAAAGATGAAGATGGTCAAGTCTTTTGTGATGAGGATTCGAGCCCCGCTCTCGTTGTCTCCAAAGTCTTGACTCTTCAACATCAACAAGAAGAAGACCAACGATGCCACATCTTCCACACAAAGGTCGGCATCAATGGAAGGTCCATCAAGGTCATCATCGATGGAGGTAGTTGTCACAACTTGGCAAGTGAAGAACTATGCTCCAAGCTCCAATTGGTCAAGATGAAGCACCCGCACCCATACAAAGTACAATGGCTAAGCGATTCCGGCACTATAAAGGTTGAGCATATGGTCAAGGTCTCCTTCAAAATTGGAGCATATGAGGACACTTTGGAGTGTGATGTCGTCCTGATGTCCGTTTGCCACCTCCTACTTGGTCGTCCATGGCAATTTGACCGCGGTGTCATCCACAATGGGCGTACCAATCACTATAGCTTCAAGATGAAAGGGAAGGAATATGTGCTACAACCTATGTCTCCTAGTCAAGTGATAGCCGACAAGCAAGCCACCCATCATGGAGAGAAGAGTGAGAAAGTGATCCACCCAAAAGAGAGTGAGAGCCACAAGCCAAAACCGAGTGCCTCCACGATGAGCGACAAGAAAAACTTAGTCCTATTTTCCACCAAAAGTGAGATTAGAGAAGTGTGTGAGAACCTGTCGAGTGTTATGCACTTTGTCCTTGTGTGCAAGGATGGGGAACCAAAAACTAACACCTCTCACGATCTACCTTTAGTGTTATCTTCTCTTTTGCAGGAATTCCAAGATGTTTTCCCCGATGAGCTACCTCTGGGTCTACCTCCTCTACGAGGCATTGAGCACCAAATCGACCTCAAGCCCGAAGAAACTAAGGAGATCCAACGGCAAGTACAACAACTAATCGACAATGAGCATGTACGTGAAAGCTTAAGCCCTTGTGCCGTTCCCATTATACTTGTGCCAAAACAAGATGGTAGTTTTTGCATGTGCTCGGATTGTGGACATATCAATGCTATTACCGTTCGTTATAGGCATCCCATTCCTCGCTTAGATGATATGCTTGATGAACTTAGCAGTGCCACCATTTTCTCAAAAATTGATCTTAAAAGTGGCTATTATCAAATCCGCATACAAGAAGGTGATGAATGGAAAACCGCTTTCAAAACCAAATTTGGCTTGTATGAGTGGTTGGTTATGCCTATGGGTTTATCGGAAGCTCCCGATACTTTCATGCGCCTTATGCATTTTGTGCTTCATCCTTACATTGGAGTGTTTGTTGTGGTTTACTTTGATGACATTCTTGTTTTTAGCAAATCCATGAAAGAGCATCTAAGGCATGTTAGGGCTGTTTTGCAAAATCTTCGCAAGGAACGTCTTTATGCCAACATGAAAAGGTGCACATTTGGTTTTGACAAGCTTGTTTTCTTGGGTTTCGTCGTTTGTTCCAAGGGTGTCCATGTTGGTGAATCTAAAATGAAGCAATTAAAACTTGGCCCCAACCCACAAATTTGCAACAAGTGCGTAGCTTTCGTGGCCTTGCGGGTTTTTATCGTTGCTTTGTGAAAGATTTTAGCACTATTGCCGCTCCTTTGCATGCCTTGACTAAGAAAAATGCTCCTTTTGTTTGGGGACCTTTGCAATCTACCGCTTTTGATGAGCTCAAGTCTTTGCTTACTCATGCTTCGATTCTCGCTTTGCCCAACTTTGACAAAACTTTTGAGGTTCATTGTGATGCAAGTGGTACCGAAATTGGAGGACTTTTGATGCAAGCAAAACAAGATATTGCATATTTTAGTGAAAAACTCTCCGGTGCTCAACTTAACTATCCCATCTATGACAAAGAATTGTATGCTTTAGTGCGTGTGCTACATGTTTGGGAACATTATCTTACACCTCATGAGTTTGTCATCCATACCTATCATGAAACGCTCAAGTACTGGAAAGGCCAAACTAAGTTAAATAAACGTCGTGCCAAATGGAGTGAATTTATTAAATCTTTCCCCTATGTCATCAAGTACATTAAAGGTAAAGAAAATGTAGTTGCGGATGCCCTCTCCCGCATATGCGCGCTTGTCACTAAACTTGAGTTGAATGTTATTGGCTTTGAGCACATAAAAGACTTGTATGCGAATGATCCTTCCGTTGCTAATCCTTATGCTAAGTGTTTGACGCATACATCTTGGGAACAATATTACATCAAGGATGATTATCTTATGAGAGCTAACAAACTTTGCATTCCCGAGTCTTCTCTTCGTTCGCTCCTTTTGCAAGAGGCTCATGGAGGCAGACTCATGGGACACTTTGGACGCGACAAGACATTCACCACGCTCTCCAAGAACTACTTTTGGCCCAAGATGTTCCGCGACGTCTCACGCTTCACCAACCAATGCTCTACATGTCGGAAAGCTAAGTCTAAAGTGCAATTCCATGGTCTTTACATGCCTCCTCCTATTCCTTATCAACCTTGGGAAGACATTAGCATGGATTTTGTACTTGGTTTGCCTAGAACTCAAAATGGAAAGGATTCCGTGTTTGTTGTTGTGGACCGATTTTCTAAGATGGCATGTTTCATTACATGCAACAAGATAGACGATGCTTCACATGTTGCCAATCTCTTTTGAAGGGAAATCTTGAGACTTCATGGAGTACCAAAGACAATCGTCTCTGACCGGGACATCAAGTTCCTGGGTTACTTTTGGAAGACGCTATGCGCCAAGCTTGGAATCAAGCTCTTGTTCTCGTCTGCATACCATCCTCAAACCGATGGCCAAACGGAGGTGACGAACCAAACGCTCTCCACTCTACTTCGCGTGTTGATCAAGAAGAACATAAAGGAGTGGGAGGAATGTCTACCTATCTCCGAGTACGCCTACAACCATGCAAGACATTCAACTACCGGCAAGTCCCCTTTCGAGGTTGTCTACGGCTTCAACCCGTTGTCCCCATTGGACATTCTACCTCTTCCACTACAAGAGCGCACCAACATGGATGTGAGAGCACGAGCAAGCTACATCAAGAAGATGCATGAGGATACAAGGCACACCATCGAGCGCCAAGTACAACGACTAGCGACCAAGCTCAACATCAACAAGCAACCCATGATATTCAACATTGGAGATCTCGTGTTGCTACACCTTCGCAAGGACCGCTTCCCATCGAACGCAAGTCCAAACTTCTACCTCGAGCCGGTGGACCCTTCAAGGTGCTAGCACGCTACAACAACAATGCTTATAAGATCGACCTACCAAGCGACAAGTACAATGTGAGCGACATCTTCAACATCAAAGACCTCTCGCCATACCATGGTGATGAAGATTTCGTTCCGAGGTTGGATCTTTCCCAGGGGGGAGATGATGCGGAGCATCCCACGATCATCCCCATGGACGCATCTACATCTCCTACAACACAACTTGGACCCATGACTAGAGCACGTGCAAGAGCTCTCGAAACCGAGGTGATATCACTCCTCTCACAACTCTCTTTCGATTCACATGAGACATGGCTACTACCTCAAACAGAGATGCTTTTCATACTCAGGTACCAAGGAGTTAGCCATGGAGAAGCTAGGAAGCTAGGAGAACTGGAGGCAGAAGACATGCGTGAAGATGGAGAGGAAAAGCGTCGAGTCCCAGGCTGGCCGGACGATCCGGACGAGGGCCCGGACGATCCGGACCCCGGTCCGGACGAACCAGCTAAATCGCCCGAAGGCACCCGAAGCTCAACCCCAAAGCCGGACCATCCGGACACCGACCCGGATCATCCGGACATGGCCCAGACATCCGGACCCCCAGCCGAACATCCGGATCTAGACCGCCACCGCCTGCATCACCAGCTCATCCGGGCCACCACCCGGATCATCCGGCCAGAGCCCGAATAATCCGGCTCCTCCCCCGGATCATCTGGACCCCGCCTGCGTGCGCATGTGATAACCCACAAGTGTAGGGGATCGCAACAACTTTCGAGGGTAGAGTATTCAACCCAAATTTATTGATTCGACACAAGGGGAGCCAAAGAATATTCTTAAGTATTAGCAGTTGAGTTGTCAATTCAACCACACCTCGATAACTTAGTATCTGCAGCAAAGTATTTAGTAGCAAAGTAGTATGATAGTAATGGTAATAGTGGCAAAAGTAAAGATAATAATTCTGTAGTAATTGTAACAGTAGCAACGGAAAAGTAAATAAGCGAAGCACAATATGTGAAAAGCTCATAGGCATTGGATAAGTGATGGATAATTATGTCGGATGTGATTCCTCATGTAATAGCTATAATATAGGGTGACACAGAACTAGCTCCAGTTCATCAATGCAATGTAGGCATGTATTCCGAATATAGTCATACGTGCTTATGGAAAAGAACTTGCATGACATCTTTTGTCCTACCCTCCCGTAGCAGCGGGGTCCTAGTGGAAACTAAGGGATATTAAGGCCTCCTTTTAATATAGAACTGGAACAAAGCATTAGCACATAGTGAATATATGAACTCCTCAAACTATGGTCATCACCGACAAGTATCCCGATTATTGTCACTTCGGGGTTGTCGGATCATAACACATAATAGGTGACTATAGACTTGCAAGATAGGATCAAGAACACACATATATTCATGAAAATATAATAGGTCCAGATCTGAAATCATGGCACTCGGGCCCTAGTGACAAGCATTAAGCATAGCAAAGTCATAGCAACATCAATCTCAGGACATAGTGGATACTAGGGATCAAACCCTAACAAAACTAACTTGATTACATGGTAAGTCTCATCCAACCCATCACCGTCCAGCAAGCCTATGATGGAATTACTCACGCACGGCGGTGAGCATCATGAAATTGGTGATGGAGGATGGTTGACGATGAAAACGGCGTCGAATCCCCCTCTCCGGAGCCCCGAACGGACTCCAGATCAGCCCTCCCAAGAGAGATTAGGGCTTGGCGGCGGCTCCGTATCGTAAAACGTGATGAAACTTTCTCTCTGATTTTTTTATCCGCGAAATGGAATATATGGAGTTGGAGTTGAGGTCGGTGGAGCGTCAGGGGGCCCACAAGACAGGGGGCGCGCCCAGGGGGTGGGCGCGCCCCCCACCCTCGTGGGCAGGGTGTGGGCCCCCTGGTCTTGATTCTTTCGCCAGTATTTTTTTATTTTCCAAAACTTATCTCCGTGGATTTTCAGGTCATTCCGAGAACTTTTGTTTTCTACACATAAAACAACATCATGGCAGTTCTGCTGAAAACAGCGTCAGTCCGGGTTAGTTTCGTTCAAATCATGCAAGTTAGAGTCCAAAACAAGGGCAAAAGTGTTTGGAAAAGTAGATACGTTGGAGACGTATCAGCGTGTTGGGCTGAGCCCACGTACCCCTTCGCCCCCTAGCCTACATATAGGACTCCTCCTCCTCCTTTCGGGACTTAGCGTTTATTTAGCTCATTTGTGAGATAGAGCGTAGCTCATCCATCCGTATCTACTCCTCGTGAGGGACCGACACCTCTTCGGAGAAGACCCACCTGGATTCAAGACCTCCATCCGGAGAAGACCATCAAGACCTCCTCACGGAGAAGAACCGTTACCCTTTGTATCATCTCTTGTTGGATTTGGATCTTGCATTACCTCGTGCCTCAATGATCTAGCACATGTGTGACTTTGTTCTTGTTGGTTGATTGATTTCTCGTGTTTTTCTCCCGTTCCCCTCCTCGTGTTCTTCAGGCTCCTCGTAGGGATCCGCTCCAAACGTGAAAGATCGGCCTCTAGGGTTCTACCCTACATTAGTACGGCACCTCCATGACCTGCACACACTCAGCTCGGTGACGTCTCGCGAACTCTAGATCCAGCTAAGGTCGAGGGAGAGTTTTGTCAGCACGATGGCGTGATGACGGTGATGATGAAGTTACCGACGTAGGGCTTCGCCTAAGCACTACAACGATATGACCGAGTTGGAAATCTATGGAGGGGGGGCACCGCACATGGCTAAACATTCAACTTATTTGTATATGCGGTGCCCCCTCCCCCGTATATAAAGGAGTGGAGGAGGGGAGGGCCTGCCCTCTCTATGGCACGTCGAGTCCTACTCCCAGTAGGAGTAGGTTTCCCCCTTCCCTAGTTAGAGTGGGAGAAGAAGGAAGAGAGAGAGGGAGAGAAGGAAAGGGGGGCCGGCCCCCTTCCCAATTCGGATTGGGCTTGGGGGGCGCGCCCCCACCTTGGCCTCCTCCTACTCTCTTCCACATTGGCCCATTAAGGCCCATTAACTCCCCAGCGGGTTCCGCTAACCTCCCGGTACTCCAGAAAAATGCCCGAACCACCCGGAACCTTTCCGGTGTCCAAACATAGACTTCCAATATATCAATCTTTATGTCTCGACCATTTTGAGACTCCTCGTCATGTCCGTGATCACATCCGGGACTCCTAACTACCTTCGGTACATCAAAACACATGAACTCATAATACCGATCGTCACCGAACGTTAAGCGTGCGGATCCTACGGGTTCGAGAACTATGTAGACATGACCGAGACTCACTTTCGGTCAATAACCAATAGCAGAACCTGGATGCTCATATTGGTTCCTACATATTCTACGAAGATCTTTATCGGTCAAACCGCATAACAACATACGTTGTTCCCTTTGTCATCGGTATGTTACTTGCCCGAGATTCGATCGTCGGTATCTCAATACCTAGTTCAATCTCGTTACTGGCAAGTCTCTTTACTCGTTCTATAATGCATCATCCCATAACTAACTCATTAGTCACATTGCTTGCAAGGCTTATAGTGATGTGCATTACCGAGAAGGCCCAGAGATACCTCTCCGTAACACGGAATGACAATCCTAATCTCGATCCATGCCAACCCAACAAACACCATTGGAGACACTTGTAGAGCATCTTTATAATAACCCAGTTGTGTTGTGACGTTTGATAGCACACTAAGTGTTCCTCCGGTATTTGGGAGTTGCATAATCTCATAGTCATAGGAACATGTATAAGTCATGAAGAAAGCAATAGCAATAAACTAAACAATCATAGTGCTAAGATAATGGATGGGTCAAGTCAATCACATGATTCTCTAATGATGTGATCCTGTTCACCAAATGACAACACATGTCTATGGCTAGGAAACTTAACCATCTTTTATTAACGAGCTAGTCAATGTAGAGGCATACTAGTGACACTCTATTTGTCTATGTATTCACACATGTACTAAGTTTCCGGTTAATACAATTCTAGCATGAATAATAAACATTTACATGATATAAGGAAATATAAATAACAACTTTATTATTGCCTCTAGGGCATATTTCCTTCAGTCTCCCACTTGCACTAGATTCAATAATCTAGTTCACATCGCCATGTGATTTAACACCAATAGTTCACATCGCCATGTGACCAATACCGAAAGGGTTTACTAGAGTCAATAATCTAGTTCACATCGCCATGTGATTAACACCCAAAGAGTACCAAGGTGTGATCATGTTTTGCTTGTGAGAGAGGTTTAGTCAACGGGTTTTGCAAATTTCTATGTCTACAATGCTCTGCATGGAGCTACTCTAGCTAATGCTCCCACTTTCAATATGCATCCAGATTGAGACTTAGAGTCATCCGGATCAGTGTCAAAACTTGCATCGATGTAACCCTTTACGATGAACTTTTTGTCACCTCCATAACCGAGAAACATATCCTTATTCCACTAAGGACAATTTTTGACCAATGTCCAGTGATCTACTCCTAGGTCACTATTGTACTCCCTTGCCAAACTCAGGGCAGGGTATACAATAGGTCTAGTACATAGTATGGCATACTTTATAAAGAACTTATGGCAAAGGAATAGGGAATGACTTTCATTCTCTCTCTATCTTCTGCCGTGGTCGGGTTTTGAGTCTTACTCAAATTCACACCTAGCAACACAGGCAAGAACTCCTTCTTTGATTGTTCCATTTTGAACTACTTCAAAATCTTGTCAAGGTATGTACTCATTGGAAAAAAACTTATCAAGCGTCTTGATCTATCTCTATAGATCTTGATGCTCAATATGTAAGCAGCTTCACCAAGGTCTTTGAAAAACTCCTTTCAAATACTCATTTATGCTTTCCAGAAAATTCTACATTATCTCCGATCAACAATATGTCATCCACATATGCTTGCACTAGTCCATAGATGGATCGCTGGAGCTTTGCACACTTTGTTAGCACCTTTAGGATCGACAAAACCTTCTGGTTGCATTATATACAACTCTTCTTTAAGAAATCCATTAAGGAGGTTTGACATCCATTTGCCAAATTTCATAAAATGCGGCAATTGCTAACATGATTCGGACAGACTTTTAAGCATCGATACAAGTGAGAAAATCTCATTGTAGTCAACACCTTGAATTTGTCGAAAACATTTTTGCGACAATTCGAGCTTTGTAGATAGTAACACTACTATCAGCGTCTGTCTTCCTCTTGAAAATCCATTTTATTATTTATGGCTTGCCGATCATCAAGCAAGTCAACCAAAGTCCTGTTGGAAATATGCCCTAGAGGCAATAATAAATTAGTTATTATTATTATTATATTTCCTTGTTCATGATAATCGTTTATTATCATGCTATAATTGTATTGATAGGAAACTCAGATACATGTGTGGGTACATAGACAACACCATGTCCCTAGTAAGCCTCTAGTTGACTAGCTCGTTGATCAACAGATGGTTACGGTTTCCTGACCATGGACATTGGATGTTGTTGATAACGGGATCACATCATTAGGAGAATGATGTGATGGACAAGACCCAATCCTAAGCCTAGCACAAAGATCGTGTAGTTCGTATGCTAAAGCTTTTCTAATGTCAAGTATCATTTCCTTAGACCATGAGATTGTGCAACTCCCGGATGCCGTAGGAATGCTTTGGGTGTACCAAATGTCACAACGTAACTGGGTGGCTATAAAGGTGCACTACGGGTATCTCTGAAAGTGTCTGTTGGGTTGGCACGAATCGAGACTGGGATTTGTCACTTCGTGTGACGGAGAGGTATCTCTGGGCCCACTCGGTAGGACATCATCATAATGTGCACAATGTGACCAAGGGGTTGATCACGGGATGATGTGTTATGGAACGAGTAAAGAGACTTGCCGGTAACGAGATTGAACAAGGTATCGGGATACCGACGATCGAATCTCGGGCAAGTACTATACCGCTAGACAAAGGGAATTGAATACGGGATTGATCGAATCCTCGACATCGTGGTTCATCCGATGAGATCATCGTGGAACATGTGGGATCCAACATGGGTATCCTGATCCCGCTGTTGGTTATTGGCCGGAGAGTTGTCTCGGTCATGTCTGCATGTCTCCCGAACCCGTAGGGTCTACACAGTTAAGGTTCGATGACGCTAGGATTATAAAGGAAGTTTGTATGTGGTTACCGAATGTTGTTCGGAGTCTCGGATGAGATCCCGGACGTCACGAGGAGTTCCGGAATGGTCCGGAGGTAACGATTTATATATGGAAAGTTGTTGTTCGGGTTCCGGGAAAAGTTCGGTTTTTTCCAGTATTGTACCGGGAAGCTTCCAGAAGGTTCCGGAGGATTCCGGAGGGGTCCGGAGGTCCGGAAAATGTTCCACCACCTCCAGTACAGCAGCATGGTTGTAAGGGGGCACCCTAGCCTTAATGGGCCAGGGGCACCAGCCCCCCAAGGCCCATGCGCATGGGAGAGGGGAAACCCTAAGGGGGAGGGCCTCCACTTGACTTGGGAGGCACTCCTCCCCCCCTGGCCGCCGCCCCCTCCTCAGATTGGATCTGAGGGGTCCGGCCCCCATCTCCCTTGCCCCTATATATATGTGGGGGGTGGGAGGGCAGCCGCACCCAAGTTCTGGCGCAGCCCTCCCCCTCTCCCAAGTGCTCCTCCTCTCTCGCGGTGCTTGGCGAAGCACTGCAGAATTGTCACACTCCTCCACCACCACCACACCGTCGTGCTGCTGCTGTACGGAGTCTTGCCCAACCTCTCCCTCTCCCCTTGCTGGATCAAGGCATGGGAGACGTCACCGAGCTGCATGTGTGTTGAATGCGGAGGTGCCGTCCGTTGGGCACTAGGATCATCGGTGATTTGGATCACGACGAGTACGACTCCATCAACCCCGTTCACTTGAACGCTTCCGCTTAGCGATCTACAAGGGTATGTAGATGCACTCTCCTTCCCCTCGTTGCTAGATTACTCCATAGATTGATCTTGGTGATGCGTAGAATTTTTTTGATTTCTGCTACGTTCCCCAACAGTGGTATCATAGCTAGGTCTATGCGTAGTTTCTATGCACGAGTAGAACACAAGTTGTTTAGGGCGTTGATTTTTGTTCAATATGCTTACCGTTACTTGTCCAATCTTGTTTCGACGGTATTGTGGGATGAAGCGGCCCGGACCGACCTTACACGTACACTTACGTGAGATAGGTTCCACCGACTGACATGCACTTGTTGCATAAGGTGGCTAGCGGGTGCCAGTCTCTCCCACTTTAGTCGGATCAGATACGATGAAAAGGGTCCTTATGAAGGGTAAATAGCAATTGACATATCACGTTGTGGTTTTTGCGTAGGTAAGAAACGTTCTTGCTAGAAACCCATAGTAGCCACGTAAAACATGCAAACAACAATTAGAGGACGTCTAACTTGTTTTTGCAGGGTATGCTATGTGATGTGATATGGCCAAAAGAATGTGATGAATAATATGTGATGTATGAGATTGATCATGTTCATGTAATAGGAATCACGACTTGCATGTCGATGAGTATGACAACCGGCTGAGCCATAGGAGTTGTCTTAATTTATTGTATGACCTGTTGTCAATGAACAACACCATGTAATTACTTTACTTTATTGCTAAACTGTTAGCCATAGTAGTAGAAGTAATAGTTGGCGAGACAACTTCATGGAGACACGATGATGGAGATCATGATGATGGAGATCATGGTGCCATGCCGGTGACGATGATGACCATGGAGCCCCGAAGAGAGAGATCAAAAGGAGCAAAATGACATTCGCCATATCATGTCACTTTTTGATTGCATGTGATGTTTATCATGTTTTTGCATGTTATTTGCTTAGAACGACGGTAGCTTAAATAAGATGATCCCTCACAATAATTTCAAGAAAAGTGTTCCCCCTAGCTGTGCACCGTTGCAAAGGTTCGTTGTTTCGAAGCACCACGTGATGATCGGGTGTGATAGATTCTAACGTTCGAATACAACGGGTGTAAGCCAGATTTACACACGCAATACACTTAGATTGACTTGACAAGCCTAGCATGTACAGACATGGCCTCGGAACACGGAAGACCGAAAGGTAGAGCATGAGTCGTATAGAAGATACGATCAACATGAAGATGTTCACCGACGTTGACTAGTCCGTCTCACGTGATGATCGAACACGGCCTAGTTGACTCGGATCATGTGATCACTTAGATGACTAGAGGGGTGTCTATCTGAGTGGGAGTTCATAAGATGAACTTAATTATCCTGAACATAGTCAAAAGGTCTTTGCAAATTATGTCGTAAGCTCGCGCTTTAGTTCTACTGTTTAGATATGTTCCTAGAGAAAATCCAGTTGAAAGTTGATAGTAGCGATTTTGCGGACTTGGTCCGTAAACTGAGGATTGTCCTCGTTGCTTCAAAGAAGGCTTATGTCCTTAATGCACCGCTCAGTGTGCTGAACCTCGAACGTCGTCTGTGGATGTTGCGAACATCTGACATACACGTTTTGATAACTACATGATAGTTCAATTAAACGGTTTAGACTTGAGGCACCAAAGACGATTTCGAAACGTCGCGAAACATATGAGATGTTTCGAGGGCTGAAATTGGGATTTCAGGCTCGTGCCCACGTCAAGAGGTATAAGACCTCCGACGAGTTTCTTAGCCTGTAGACTAAGGGAGAAAATCTCAATCGGTGAGCTTGTTCTCAGATTGTCTGAGTACCACAATCACTTGAATCGAGTGGGAGTTAATCCTCCACATGAGATAGTGATGTTTCTCCAAAGTCATTGCCACCAAGCTGCTAGAGCTTCGTGATGAACTATAACATATCAGGGATAGATATGATGATCCTTGAGATATTCGCGATGTTTGACACCGTGAAAGTAGAAATCAAGAAGGAGCATCAATTGTTGATGGTTGGTGAAACCACTAGTTTCAAGAAGGGCAAGGGCAAGAAGGGATACTTCATGAAACGGCAAATCAGCTGCTGCTCTAGTGAAGAAACCCAAGATTGAACCCAAACCCGAGACTAAGTGCTTCTGTAATAAAAGGAACAGCCACTGGAGCAGGATTACCCTAGATACTTAGTAGATGAGAAGGCTGGCAAGGTCGATAGAAGTATATTGGATATACATTATGTTAATGTGTACTTTACTAGTAATCCAATGTCACGCCCAATATGCGATACTATCCTAAAGAGACTCGAAGGTCCCACCAAGGATAGAACCGCATATTGAAACGCTTTTGCAAGGTGGATATCATTACATCAACATTACATAATAGATGGGGATACATACAAGAGGCATACAATGCCACACGAATACAACATCACAATACATCATACACAATATCAACATCCGACTACGGATGAAACACAAACAGAAACTCAAACGACATCCACCCTGCTAGCCCAGGCTGCCGACCTGGAACCTATCCCCTGATCGAAGAAGAAGAAGAAGAAGAAGAAGAACTCCGAACAGGCAAACATCTCTCTCGCGTCATGATCATCGCATAACCTGTACCTGCAACTGTTGTTGTAGTAATCTGTGAGCCATGAGGACTCAGCAATCCCATTACCATGGGTATCAAGACTAGCAAAGCTTAATGGGAAAGGAAGGGGTAAAGTGGTGAGGCTGCAGCAGCGACTAAGCATATATGGTGGCTAACATACGCAAATAAGAGCGAGAAGAGAGCAAATGGAACGGTCGTGAAGCTAGCAATGATCAAGAAGTGATCCTGAACTCCCACTTACATCAAACATAACCCAAAACCGTGTTCACTTCCCGGACTCCGCCGAGAAGAGACCATCACGGCTACACATGCGGTTGATGCGTTTTAATTTGGATCTGGTGTCAAGTTATCTACAACCGGACATTAACAAATTCCCATCTGCCGCATAACCGCGGGCACGGCTTTCGAAAGTTTATTACCCTGCAGGGGTGTCCCAACTTAGCCCATGATAAGCTCTCGCGATCAATGAAGGATATACCTTCTCCTAGGAAGACCCGATCAGACTCGGAATCCCGGTTTACAAGACATTTTGACAATGGTAAAACAAGACCAGCAAAGCCGCCCGATGCGCCGACAATCCCGAGAGGACCTGCACATATCTCGTTCTCAGGGCAACACCAGATAGGTCAGCCTACGAGTAAAACCAGCCCTCGAGTTTCCCTGAGGTGGCCCCGCAGTCTGCCCGGTTCGGACCAACACTTATACAAGCACTGACCCGGGGGGGGGCTAAAATAAATATGACCCTTGGGTTAATTACTCCCAAGGGAAATATAGGTGGTGGTGAGGCAAATGGTAAAACCAATGTTGGGCCTTGCTGGAGGAGTTTTATTCAAAGCGAACTATCAAGGGGGTCCCATAAATCACCCAACCGCGTTAGGAACGCAAAATCCGGGAACATAACACCAGTATGATGGAAACTAGGGCGGCAAGAGTGGAACAAAACACCAGGCATAAGGCCGTGTCTTCCACCCTTTACCAAGTATATATATGCATTAATTAAATAAGAGATATTGTGATATCCCAACATAATCCTGTCCATCATGGAGCAATCTTCAACTTCACCTGCAACTAACAACGCTATAAGAGGGGCTGAGCAAAGCAGTAACATAGCCAAGCAATGGTTTGCTAGGAAGGGTGAAAAGGTTAGAGGCTGACATGGAACTTTGGGAGGCTTGATGAGCAAAAGATAGGTAACACAGCATAGCGATAGAACGAAGCAACTAGCATAGCAATGATAGTAGTGAGATCCAGGGTAGCGGTCATCTGGCCTGAAATCCCGCAAGGAAGAAGAATGAGGTCCATGAAGAAGACGAACGGGAGTAGTCGAACGAATCCTCACAATCGCGACATTACCGGAACTAAGAAGCAACACCGGAAAGAAACAAACAACATGGTAAACACACAAGCATAAACATGGCATGATGCACAATCAAGTATGATGCACGTCCGGTTTAATGAGGCATGGCATGGCAAAGTGCAACAAACAACACTACAAGTTAAGTGGAGCTCAATATGCAACGAGTTGCATATTGACGAAACACCACATGCAAGTTATTTAGTTCGCTCTCGTTTAGGTACCCAACACCATTAAATGTTGATTAACATGGCAAGAGGTGAAACATAAGAAAAACTACCTATCTAGGCAAATTTAAATGAGGCCCAAAAAACAAACAACAATTCCGGAAAATCCTCATGTCCATATTTTAAATTTGGTACTGTTCTTCCCTAAACCATATTTTAGAGTTGTTAAACATGCAAAGTAAAGCCACCATGTTAAACTAGGCATTTTTCCACCCCATTTACATATAAAGAACATTTAATTCCGAGCTACGGTTATTTAGTTATGAAATAAAGCATTTTAGCATATTATCTAAGCAAAATTAAACAAACAGCATTTTAAGCATTTTAACATGGGATGAAAATGTCATATTATGAAACTAGATGAAATTCTAAGCACTTTACGTATATAATTTGTTTTAATCCGATGCATGGTTAATTAATTATTGATGCATGAACATTAAGGGGATTTCTGAAAAACTGGCAAACTCTCGATAATTAGGAAATTCGCAGAACCAAAAAAAACATATACGGGCCGAATCTGAATAGTGCACTGGGCGGCTGGGCTGCTCACCTAGCTGGGCTCGGCCCAGGTCGGTGAGGTGGCAGGGGAGGCAAGGAGGCCCACGCGCGGGGCAGGATCTGGGCCTGGCTGGATCGAACGAGGAGGCGCGTGGCGTGGTCAATGGGTGCTGCCGGGTTGAGCACTGCTCGATGCAGCGCGATGCAGAGGCGGGGAGCAGAGGCAACGGCGGCAGAGACCGGTGGAAACGGCGAGGGTGGCGGCCCTCCGGATCTGGCTGGCGCGAGCATGGACGGCCACGCGACGAGAGGCGGTGCTGGAGCTTGCCTTCTGCAGTTTCCTGGAGAGGACAGAGAGCAGGTGAGAGAGGGAACCAGAGGGAACGGGAGAAGAAGAAGGGAAGGAGAAGCAGCGGGGCAGGGCCGGTCCTCGTAGTGGTTGCTAGCGGGGTCGCCGGAGGGCGTGGCTGGCGGGGTCGGCAAGGACCGAGGCAGGGCGGGGCTCGGGCAGACAAAGCCCTCTCGCTCGAGTGACCGCGCTAGCTGCTGCGGGTCGAGGAGGACCGATGGGAACTCCTCCCTCGGGCGTCGGGGCGAGCACGGGGACGGAGGAGGTTGCGGCTTGCTAGGGATTTGGGTGGCACGACGAGCTCCTTCAGCGGCCATGGCGTTCGGGGATGGAGCTCCTGTATGAAAGAACGAGGGAGAGAGATCAGGGGACGGGGAGAGCAAGGGAAGAACGAAGCAGAGAAGAAGGGAGGCGCTCATCTGTTGGCTCCGGCGAGCTACTGGTCGCCGGCGACGGGGCTGTCGGGATGGCCGTCGTGGAGCGGCTGCAGCGGGTACGTGGACGAGAAGGAGCTGCTGGTTGGGTGGATCGATGGATTGGGCAGCGCTGAAAATAAGGGAGATGGTCGGGTCGCTGGATCGGGAGGGATCCCAAGGGAAACGGAGTGGCGGCGGCGCAAGGGAACGGTGGACGGGAAACGCTAGACTAGGGTTTAGGCTGATTAAATAGGTAGGTGGGATTAGAGTGTGGGCTGATTTTGGACCCTTCGATTTAATCAGACGGTCAAGAAAAATATGTCATGGAGTTCAAACGAGAAAATGAAGATGTTTTGGGTGACGATTCAAACCCATCAGTCATAACTGCTCGGGTTTCAGACACGCACTCAAGGAAATCGCGGGCTGACGAGAGAGGTTAGTTGGTCTGATAAGATGGAACCGAAAACCCGGTTGGTCTCGGAACGGTCAACAAAAGCAAGGGGGGGACGCAACAACTACGAGCGGATGCAAGTTTTAAAACCAATGACGACAACGAGTGCCAATGCAATGCGGATGATGCCATGATGAACTGCAACAAATAAATAAAACACATGGCAACAACGAAAACATGGAAGGCATCTGGAGCTTCGGTCTCGGGGCGTTATATCCTAGTAGCACCAGGGTATTAGATACCGGTTCGGTTGCTCAGTGTTAGTAACTCGAAATAAAAGCTACGGAATAAACGGAGACTAGCTAAAGGTGAGCTGACGATGTGTGTTGGAAGTGTTTCCAAGGTTGATGTGATCAAGCATCGCACGCTCTCCCTACCATCGAGATTGGTGTTAAACCTAAATAATTGTTATTTGGTGTTTGCGTTGAGCATAGACATGATTGGATTATGTCTATTGCAATATGGTTATTCATTTAAGGAGAATAATGGTTACTCTGTTTATTTGAATAATACCTTCAACGAATGGTTTATTGAATCTCGATCGTAGTAATACACATGTTAATGCCAAAAGATATAAAATAGTAATGATAGTACCACTTACTTGTGGCACTTCCATGTAAGTCATATTGGTATAAAACGCATGATGAAGATCCATGTTGATGGATCTTTGGACTCACTCGTTTTGAAAAGGTTTGAGACATGCGAACCATGTCTATTGGTATGTACGCATGAAGAAACTCCATGCAGATGGATCGTTTGGACTCACTTGATTTTGAATCACTTGAGACATGCATAGCATACCACATGGGCAAGATGACTGAAAGCCTCGTTTTTCAATAAAATGGAACAAGAAAGCAACTTGTTGGAAGTAATACATTTTGATGTGTGCAGTTCAATGAGTGCTGAGGCACGCAGTGGATATCGTTATGTTCTTACTTCACGGATGATTTGAGTAGATACTGAGTATATTTACTTGATGAAACACAAGTCTGAATTATTGAATGGTTCAAGTAATTTCAGAGTGAAGTTGAAGATCATCGTGACAAGAGGATAAAATGTCTATGATATGATCATAGAGATGAGTATCTGAGTTACGAGCTTTGGCACGCAATTAAGACATTGTGGAAATTGTTTCACAATTAATACCGCCTGGAACACCATAGTGTGATGGTGTGTCTGAACATCATAGTTGCACCCTATTGGATATGGTGCGTACCATGATGTCTCTTATCGAATTACCACTATCGTTCATGGGTTAGGCATTAGAGACAACCGCACTCACTTTAATAGGGAACCACGTAATTCCGTTGAAGCGACACCGTATGAACTATGGTTTGGAGAAACCTAAGCTGACGTTTCTTAAAAGTTTGGGGCTGCGACGCTTATGTGGAAAAGTTTCAGGTTGATAAGCTCGAACCAAAGCGGATAAAATGCATCTTCATAGGACACCCAAAACAGTTGGGTATACCTCGTAATTCAGATCCGAAAGCAATAGGGATTGTTTCTTGAATCAGGTCCTTTCTCGAGAAAAGTTTCTCTCGAAAGAATTGAGTGGGAGGATGGTGGAGACTTGATGAGGTTATTGAACCATCACTTCAACTAGTGTGTAGCAGGGCACAGGAAGTTGTTCCTGTGGCGCCTACACCAATTGAAGTAGAAGCTTATGATAGTGATCATGAAGTTTTGGATCAAGTCACTACCGTACCTCGTAGGGTGACAAGGATGCGTACTACTTCAGAGTGGTACAGTAATCCTGTCTTCAAGGTCATGTTGCTAGACAACAATGAACCTACGAGCTATGGAGAAGCGATGGTGGGCCCATATTCCGACAAATGGTTAAAAGCCATGAAATCCGAGATAGGATCCATGTATCAGAACAAAGCATGGACTTTGGTGGACTTGCCCGATGATCGGCAAGCCATTGAGATAAATGGATCTTTAAGAAGAAGACGGACATGGACGGTAATATCATCGTCTATGAAGCTCGACTTGTGGCGAAGAGTTCTTCTCATCCGTAGCGATGCTTAAGTCCGTCGGAATCATGTTAGCATTAGCTGCATTTATGAAATCTGGCAGATGGATGTCAAAACGAGTTTCCTTACCAGTCTTCATAAGGAAAGGTTGTATGTGATACAATCAGAAAGGTTTTGTCGATCCTAAGGATGCTAAAAGGTATGCTAGCTCCAGCGATCCTTCCATGGAATGGAGTAAGCATCTCGGAGTTGGAATATACACTTTGATAAGATGATCAAAGATTTTGGATTTATACAAAGTTTATGAGAAACTTGTATTTCCAAAGAAGTGAGTGGGAGCACTATAGAATTTCTGATGAGTATATGTTGTTGACATATTGTTGATCATGATGTAGAATTTCTGGAAAGCATATAGGGATATTTGAAAAGTGTCTTTCAATAGAAAACCTGGATTAAGCTGCTTGAACGTTGAGCATCAAGATCTATGAGGATAGATCAAAAAACGCTAAATGGTACTTTCAAATGAGCACATACCTTGACATGATCTTGAAGGTGTTCAAGATGGATCAGTCAAAGAAGGAGTTCTTGCCTGAGTTGTAAGGTATGAAGTTAAGACTTAAAGCTCGACCACGGCAGAAAAGAGAGAAAGGACGAAGGTCGTCCCCTTGCTTTAGACGTAGGCTCTACAGTATGCTATGCTGTGTATCGCACCTGATGTGTGCCTTGCTACATACCTGGCAAGAGGGTACAAAGGTGATCAAGGAGTGGATCACCAGATAGCAGTCAAAATTATCCTTGGAGGAATAAGGATATGTTTCTCGGTTATGGAGGTGATAAAGAGTTCGACGTAAAGAGTTGCGTCGATGCAAGCTTTAACACCTATCCGAATGACTCTGAGTAGCAAGCCGGATACATATAGTGGAGCGACCATTTGGAGTAGCTCCAAGTGGAGCGTGGAAGCAGTATTTACAATATGACCTAGATATTTGCAAAGTACATACGGATCTAAATGTTGCAGACCCGTTGACTAAAACCTCTCTCACAAGCAAAACATGATCAAACCCCAGAACTCATTGAGTCTTAATCACATGATGATGTGAACTAGTTTAGTGACACTAGTAAACTCTTTGGATGTTGGTCACATGGCGATGTGACCTCTGAGTGTTAATCACATGGCGATGTGAACTAGATAATTGACTCTAGTGCAAGTGGGAGACTGTTGGAAATATGCCCTAGAGGCAATAATAAATTAGTTATTATTATTATATTTCCTTGTTCATGATAATTGTTTATTATCCATGCTATAATTGTATTGATAGGAAACTCAGATACATGTGTGGGTACATAGACAACACCATGTCCCTAGTAAGCCTCTAGTTGACTAGCTCGTTGATCAATAGATGGTTACAGTTTCCTGACCATGGACATTGGATGTCGTTGATAACGGGATCACATCATTAGGAGAATGATGTGATGGACAAGACCCAATCCTAAGCCTAGCACAAAGATCGTGTAGTTCATATGCTAAAGCTTTTCTAATGTCAAGTATCATTTCCTTAGACCATGAGATTGTGCAACTCCCGGATGCCGTAGGAATTCTTTGGGTGTACCAAACGTCACAATGTAACTGGGTGGCTATAAAGGTGCACTACGGGTATCTCCGAAAGTGTCTGTTGGGTTGGCACGAATCGAGACTGGGATTGGTCACTCCGTGTGACGGAGAGGTATCTCTGGGCCCACTCGGTAGGACATCATCAAAATATGCACAATGTGACCAAGGGGTTGATCACGGGATGATGTGTTACGGAACGAGTAAAGAGACTTGCCGGTAACGAGATTGAACAAGGTATCGGGATAACGACGATCGAATCTCGGGCAATTACTATACCGCTAGACAAAGGGAATTGAATACGGGATTGATCAAATTCTCGACATCGTGGTTCATCCGATGAGATCATCGTGGAACATGTGGGATCCAACATGGGTATCCAGATCCCGCTGTTGGTTATTGGCCGGAGAGTTGTCTCGGTCATGTCTACGTGTCTCCCAAACCCGTAGGGTCTACACACTTAAGGTTCGATGACGCTAGGGTTATAAAGGAAGTTTGTACGTGGTTACCGAATATTGTTCGGAGTCCCGGATGAGATCCCGGACATCACGAGGAGTTCCGGAATGGTCCGGAGGTAAAGATTTATATATGGAAAGTTGTTGTTCGGGTTCCGGGAAAAGTTTGGTTTTTTCCGGTATTGTACCGGGAAGCTTCCAGAAGGTTCCGGAGGATTCCGGAGGGGTCCGAAGGTCCGGAAAATGTTCCACCATGTCCAATACAGCAGCATAGGCTGTAAGGGGGCGCCCTAGCCTTAATGGGCCAGGGGCACCAGCCCCCCGAAGGCCCATGCGCATGGGAGAGGGGAAACCCTAAGGGGGAGGGCCTCCACTTGACTTGGGAGGCACTCCTCCCCCCCTTGGCCGCCGCCCCCTCCTCAGATTGGATCTGAGGGGGCCGGCCCCCATCTCCCTTTCCCCTATATATATGTGGGGGGTGGGAGGGCAGCCGCACCCAAGTTCTGGCGCAGCCCTCCCCCTCTCCCAAGTGCTCCTCCTCTCTCACGGTGCTTGGCGAAGCCCTGCAGAATTGCCACGCTCCTCCACCACCACCACGCCGTCGTGCTGCTGCTGGACAGAGTCTTCCCCAACCTCTCCCTCTCTCCTTGCTAGATCAAGGCATGAGAGACGTCACCGGGCTTCATGTGTGTTGAACGCGGAGGTGCCGTCCGTTCGGCACTAGGATCATCAGTGATTTGGATCACGACGAGTATGACTCCATCAACCCCGTTCACTTGAACGCTTCCGCTTAGCGATCTACAAGGGTATGTAGATGCACTCTCCTTCCCCTCGTTGCTAAATTACTCCATAGATTGATCTTGGTGATGCGTAGAAATTTTTTGATTTCTGCTACGTTCCCCAACAAGTCCACACTTTGTTATCATACATGGATACCATCTCAGATTTCATGGCCTCAAGCCATTTCACGGAATCTAGGCTCATAATCGCTTCCTCATAGTTGGTAGGTTTGTCATGGTCTAGTAACATGATTTCCAGGACAAAATTACCGTACCACTCTGGTGCGGAACGTGTTCTGGTTGACCTATGAGGTTTGATAGTAACTTGATCTGAAGCTTCATGATCATCATCATTAACTTCCTCACTAACTGGTGTAGGCATGACTGGAACTGATTTCTGTGATGAACTACTTTCCAATTTGGGAGAAGGTACAATTACCTTATCAAGTTCTACTTTCCTCCCACTCACTTCTTTCGAGAGGAACTCCTTCTCTAGAAAGGATCCATTTTTAGCAACGAATATCTTGCCTTCAGACATTTGATAGAAGGTGTACCCAACAGTTTCCTTTGGGTATCCTATGAAGACGCATTTCTCCGATTTGGGTTCGAGCTTATCAGGTTGAAAATTTTTCACATAAGCATCGCCACCCCAAACTTTAAGAAACGATAGCTTAGGTTTCTTGCCAAACCACAGTTCATATGGTGTCATCTCAACGGATTTAGATGGTGCCCTATTTAACGTGAATGCATTTATCTCTAATGCATAACCCCAAAACGATAGTGGTAAATTGGTAAGAGACATCATGGATCGCACCATATCTAATAAAGTACGGTTATTACTTAAGAACTCCCACTAAGATAGAGATCCCTCTAGCCATCTAAATGAACGTGATCCATATCAACTAAACCATGTCCGATCATCATGTGAGATGGAGTAGTTTTCAATGGTGAACATCACTATGTTGATCATATCTACTATATGATTCATGTTCGACCTTTTGGTCTCAGTGTTCTGAGGCCATATCTGCATATGCTAGGCTCGTCAAGTTTAACCTGAGTATTCTACATGTGCAAAACTGGCTTGCACCCGTTGTATGTGAATGTAGAGCTTATCACACCCGATCATCACGTGGTGTCTCAGCACGAAGAACTATAGCAACAGTGCATACTCAGGGAGAACACTTATACCTTGAAATTTAATAAGGGATCATCTTATAATGCTACCGCCTTACTAAGAAAAATAAGATGCATAAAAGATAAACATCACATGCAATCAAAATATGTGACATGATATGGCCATCATCATCTTGTGCTCATGATCTCCATCACCGAAGCATCGTCATGATCTCCATCATCACCAGCGCGACACCTTGATCTCCATCATAGCATCATTGTCGTCTCACCAACTATTGCTTCTACGACTATCGCTACCGCTTAGTGATAAAGTAAACCAATTACATGGAGATTGCATTTCATACAATAAAGCGACAACCATAAGGCTCCTGCCAGTTGCCGATAACGGTTACAAAACATGATCATATCATACAACAATTTATATCTCATCACGTCTTGACCATATCGCATCACAACATGCCCTGCAAAAACAAGTTAGACGTCCTCTACTTTGTTGTTGAAAGTTTTATGTGGTTGCTACAGGCTTAGCAAGAACCGTTCTTACCTACTCATCAAAAACCACAACGATTTTTTGTCAAGTGTGTTGTTTTAACCGTCAACAAGGACTGGGCGTAGTCACACTCGATTCAACTAAAGCTGGAGAAACAGACACCCACTAGCCACATGTGTGCGAAGCACGTTGGTAGAACCAGTCTCGCGTAAACGTACGCGTAATGTCGGTCTGGGCCGCTTCATCCAACACTACCGCCGAATCAAAGTATGACATGCTGGAAAGCAGTATGACTATTATCGCCCACAACTCTTTGTGTTCTACTCGTGCATATAACATCTACGCATAGACCTGGCTCGAATGCCACTATTGGGGAACGCAGTAATTTCAAAAAAATCCTACTATCACGCAAGGTCTATCTAGGTGATGCATATCAATGAGTGGAGAGTGTTGTCTACGTACCCTCGTAGACCAAAAGCGGAAGCGTTATGACAACGCGGTTGATGTAGTCGTATGTCTTCACGATCCAACCGATCCTAGCACCAAAGGTACGGCACCTCCGTGATCTGCACACGTTCAGCTCGATGACGTCCCGCGAACTCTAGATCCAGCTGAGGTCGAGGGAGAGTTTCGTCAGCACGACGACATGATGACGGTGATGATGAAGTTACTGATGCAGGGCTTCGCCTAAGCACTACAATGATATGACCCAGGTGGAAATATGTGGAGGGGGACACTGCACACGGCTAAACAATCAACTTGTGTGTCTATGGGGTGCCCCCTCCCCCGTATATAAAGGAGTGGAGGAGGGGAGGGCCGGCCCTCTCTATGGCACGCCAAGGGGGGGAGTCCTACTCTAGTAGGAGTAGGTTTCCCCCTTCCCTAGTTGGAGTACGAGAAGAAGGAAGAGGGAGAGGGAGAGAAGGGGGCCGGGCCCCTTCCCAATTCGGATTGGGCTTGGGGGGGCGCCCCCACCTTGGCCACCTCCTCCTCTCTTCCACCTTGGCCCATTAAGGCCCATTAACTTCCCGGGGGGTTCCAGTAACCTCCCGATACTCCGGAAAATGCCCGAACCACCCGGAACCTTTCTGGTGTCCAAACATAGCCTTCCAATATATCAATCTTTATGTCTCGACCATTTCGAGACTCCTCCTCATGTCCGTGATCACATCCGGGACTCCAAACTACCTTTGGTACATCCAAACACATAAACTCATAATACTGAACGTTAAGCGTGCGGACCCTACGGGTTCGAGAACTATGTAGGCATGACCGAGACTCACTTCCGGTAAATAATCAATAGCGGAACCTGGATGATCATATTGGTTCCTACATATTCTACGAAGATCTTTATTGGTCAAACCGCATAACGACATACGTTGTTCCCTTTGTCATCGGTATGTTGCTTGCCCGAGATTCGATCATCAGTATCTCAATACCTAGTTCAATCTCGTTACCGGAAAGTCTCTTTACTCGTTTCGTAATGCATCATCCCGCAACTAACTCATTATTCACATTTGTTGCAAGGCTTATAGTGACGTGCATTACCGAGAGGGCCCAGAGAAACCTCTCCGTAACACGGAGTGACAAGTCCTAATCTCGATCTATGCCGACCCAACAAACACCATCAGAGACACCTGTAGAGCATCTTTATTATCACCCTGTTACGTTGTGACGTTTGATAGCACACTAAGTGTTCCTCCGGTATTCGGAAGTTGCATAATCTCATAGGCATAGGAACATGTATAAGTCATGAAGAAAGCAATAGCAATAAACTAAACGATCATAGTGCTAAGCTAATGGATGGGTCAAGTCAATCACATCATTCTCTAATGATGTGATCCTGTTCATCAAATGACAACACATGTCTATGGCTAGGAAACTTAACCATCTTTGATTAACGAGCTAGTAAATGTAGAGGCATACTAGTGACACTCTGTTTGTCTATGTATTCACACATGTACTAAGTTTCCGGTTAATACAATTCTAGCATGAATAATAAACATTTATCATGATATAAGGAAATATAAATAACAACTTTATTATTGCCTCTAGGGCATATTTCCTTCAACATGGACATGTTGGGATATCACAATATCTGTTATTTAATTAATGCATCTATATACTTGGCAAAGGGTGGAAGGCTTGGCCTTTTGCTCGGTGTTTTGTTCCACTCTTGCCACCCTAGTTTCCATCATACCGGGGTTATGTTCCTTGATTTTGTGTTCCTTACACGGTTGGGGTTATGTGACCCCCTTGACAGTTCGCTTTGAATAAAACTCCTTTAGCAAGGCCCAACCTTGGTTTTAAGATTTTCCTAACAACCCCTAACCTTTTCCCTTGGGAG
>NC_057804.1:194371009-194383224 GCF_018294505.1 Triticum aestivum
GACGCCCCTAGGCAACCAGGGTCTCAGCTAACCCGACGTCTTGCTCATCCGGTATGCCCTGAGAACGAGATATGTGCAGCTCCTATTGGGATTCGTCGGCACATTCGGGCGGTCTTTCTGGTCTTGTTTTACCATTGTCGAAATGTCTTGTAACCGGGATTCCGAGTCTGATCGGGTTATTCCGGGAGAAGGAATATCCTTCGTTGATCGTGAGAGCTTGTGCTGGGCTAAGTTGGGACACCCCTACATGGTATAAACTTTTGAGAGTCGTGCATGCGGTTATGGGGCAGATGGGAATTTGTTAATATCCGGTTGTAGGGAAGTTGACACTTGACTTAATTAAAATGAATCAACCGCGTGTGTAGCCGTGATGGTCTCTTTTCGGCGGAGTCCGGGAAGTGAACACGGTTTGGGTTATGTATGGACGTAAGTAGTTTCAGGATCACTTCTTGATCACTTCTAGCTTCACGACCGTTGCGTAGCTTCTCATCTTACTCTTCTATTCGTATATTAGCCATCATATTTGCTTAGCGCTTGCTGCAACTCCACCTCATTACCACATCCTTCCCATAAACTTAAATAGTCTTGATCTCGCCGGTTTTGAGATTGTTGAGTCCCCGTGACTCACAGATACTACCAAAACAGTTGCAGGTGTCGATGATACCAGTGCAGGTGATGCTACTGAACTCAAGTGGGAGTTAGACAAGGACCTTGGCCGTTACTACATGTCTTTTTCTGATGATCAGTAGTGGTGCCCAGTATGGACAATCGGGGATCTAGCATTTGGGTTTATCTTATTTTCTTTTGGGTTTGTCCGTAGTCAGACTATGTGTGTCTCTGAATGATGTATGATTTATATGTTCATTGTGTTACGTGGCAATTGTAAGCCAACCTTCTATTTATCCCTTTCTTATTCATTACATGAGATTGTGTGAAGATGACCCTTCTTGCGACAAACCCACAATGTGGTTATGCCTCTAAGTCGTGCCTCGACACGTGGGAGATATAGCCGCATCATGGGCGTTATAATAATATCATAGTTTGCCATAATAAGATAAATGATTAAAGCCAATCTCAATCTCTGGTTTTGCATGAACCTCGGAGAGGGTTTTAGAATGAAGGTACTTGTTCCTAAGTAATTCTTGTCAAACCTCATCCTCGATAAGTATTGTGTATAGTCATTTGCTCAACGGGCACTTACTTTTAATCTCAAGGTCTTCCACCCCTGAACCTCCGTGGTATTGGAGTTGCATCTACGTAAATAAGCAAGCATTTCAGTGGATGAGGGCTTCAACGATGTCAAGCGGTTCTTCGCTTTACATGTTTTGTGTTCTTTTTTCTTCCTATATGGCTCATGTTCTGTAATCTGTTGGTTTGTCTTTATCTCTAAAGCAATGTGAAAGCCTATCTCATAAACCAACGAATTTTATCAAAATTTCACAAGAAAATATAGTACTTGTTTTTAACATAGTACAGACACAGACGCTCATACACACATTATTTTGAGATTGATGAAGTTGTCATAGATGTCTTCATAGTCCACTGGAACGTCTTCTCACATTGAAGCACATCCTCGAAAGGACTGAA
This sequence comes from Triticum aestivum, assembly GCF_018294505.1. Classification (NCBI taxonomy): domain Eukaryota; kingdom Viridiplantae; phylum Streptophyta; class Magnoliopsida; order Poales; family Poaceae; genus Triticum; species Triticum aestivum. The sequence goes on from NC_057804.1 coordinate 194,372,597, forward strand.
ATAAATCCAAGAAATACGAGCACCAATGATGGGCTGACAATACCATTGTGCTTCTAAGCATCCAATCACATGTTGGTTCGCATACAAATAAGTTCGTTGAATTGTGTTATTTGTTGCTAGCTAGCATGTGCCCGTAAGATATATACATACACATATGTAATCAGTAATATCTAAATAGTTGATCCCCACTAATTCTAATTCTCTCAACATGCAGTCGTCGACATCATCAAATGTGCCACATCATCATCCACTAAACTATTTTGTAGCACATGCTTACCACAATTTAACTGTTTCATCTCCAACGGTTCAACCTTACGTGCATGCTCTCTTTTCACACAATTATTTTCGAAAATAATAGCTTTTGATTTAGGCCATTTCTTTCATACAAAATTTATTCAGAATTATAATATTTAAAATCCAGCAGCAACCCGCGAAGCAATCACCTAGTTCATGTGTTCAACTAAAGGACCGACAGAGATGCCACGTACGTCGCTTTGACTGGTCTGTTTAAAACGCGTCCTGAACCTCCTCCAGGTGTCCAGATCCTTGGCATATTTGGTACGTGCTTTCCTTCTCCTTCCATCTATCCTTGATGTCGATCCATAATAAATATTCGGACGTCTTACCAGCAAAATCAAATGGATTATTCGTACTTCGTCTTGATGTGAGCTGTCCCCCATGTTATGTTATCCGTCCATGGAGTAGAGTAGAGTCAGAGCTCCTGCGCGCGGCGCACAGGTTTGATGCGACCAAAACCCAGCTGAGCATTGAACGACTTACTTGTGCGGTGCCGTTTGTTTTCTTGAGAGTACGTCAAAAATGTACTATATTTTCATAAAAAACAGAAAACAATTATAAAATGCTATAACTTGTTGCGAACAATAAAGATAGACAAACAGCACACCAAGCTAATCCGAAGAAAAGCCTCCGCCCACCGCTCCCACTCCACCCCTATATATACTAGGCTCGACGCACGTAATTCTTCACACCAACAAGAAAACTCATCTACCCACCAATGGCGCTCGTATGCAGTCGGCCAGCCTCCCTCCTACTCATCGCGGCTCTTCTCTCCGCCGCAACCTTCCTTGCCGTCCCGGCCGCGGCCACGGGGAAGACCGGCCAGGTGGCCGTGTTCTGGGGTAGGAACAAGAACGAGGGGTCCCTCCGGGAGGCCTGCGACACCGGCACCTACACCATCGCCATCATCTCCTTCCTCGACGTCTTCGGCCGCGGCAACTACCACCTCGACCTGTCTGGCCACGACGTCTCCGCCGTCGGCGCCGACATCAAGCACTGCCAGTCCAAGAACATACTCGTCTTCCTCTCCATCGGGGGCTTCGGCAACCAGTACTCCCTGCCCACCGCCCAGTCCGCGGCGGACGTCGCCAACTACCTCTGGAACGCCTACATGCTCGGCACCCGCAAGGGCGTCTACCGCCCGTTCGGAGACGCCTTCGTCGACGGCATCGACTTCTTCATCGAGAACGGCGCGCCGGCCAACTACGACGAGCTGGCCAAGCGGCTATGGAACTTCAATAAGGACTTCCGCGGCAGGACGCCGGTGCAGCTGACGGCCACGCTGCGGTGCGGCTACCCGGACCGGCACGTGGAGCGGGCGCTCGCCACGGGGCTCGTCGGACGCATCTTCGTCAGGTTCTACGACGACGCCGACTGCGCCGCCAACTGGCAGCGACAGTGGGACAAGTGGACGGCGGCGTACCCTTCGGCGCAGATCTACCTCGGGCTGCCGGCGTCGGAGCAGAAGGTCGGTTACGTTCACCCAAAGAACCTCTACTACAGCGTCATACAGGTGGCGCAGAAGGCGGCCAACTACGGCGGCGTCATGGTGTGGGAACGCTACGAGGACAAGCGGACCAACTATAGCAGCTACGCCATCCAATGGGCTTGAGCCTCCGTCGCTCACATCCGTCACCGTGTGTGAATTTGGTGTATCCGTCTGTCTACTGCATACTCTGCATGTGTTTGCTTACCTTACGGTAAATAAGTATCACCAGTGTGAGAACGGCGTTTCGGTGCCCGGGTGCACCTGCATCCGGTCAAAACAAAATTCGTAAAAAATTCAGAAAAAATCAAAAAAAATTCAAAAAAAATTGGATGGTAGACAATTTGATGCGTGAGGTACGCTCTAATTTTCAAAACATTTGGACTTCTGTGCAGCTCTCAGCAAAAAAGACAATTAGACCAGAACAGTATATGAACAGTGCACATTTTTACAGAACTTTGATTTGTCTTTTTTACTGAGAGCTGCACAGAAGTCCAAATGTTTTGAAAATTGGAGCATCCCTCACGCATCAAATTGTCCACCATCCAATTTTTTTTTGGAATTTTTGAATTTTTCTAGTATTTATTTTGATTTTTTTTCGTGAGCATAGGTGCAGATGAGCTCAGGCTCAGATTCGAATTTTCGCACCAGTGTGCAGTTGTGTGCTTTATACAAGAATAAAGTGAGACCTCTGTGAAGGTTTGGATTAATCGATGGATTTCCGTGTTAGTTATCTGCTCGATCACTTTCTTTGTCACTTTTCCAAATGAGTTCACACGCCGGGCATGCTATACAAACGCACCGCCGCCGCGTACAGCACAGATGTTGGTGTCCGGGAAGTAAATTGCTCAAAACAATTTGTGCCTAGGGTACTTCAAAACTACGGCTTGTTAGAGAAATATGTAATCCCAACCAACCTTCTCTCCGTATCCTTCTCAAACTCTTGTACCTTCTTGTATGCCAAGGCAGGCTCCTGCCGATAGCTAATATATACGAAGCATCTCCCCATCGAGGGAGTAGGGAGATTGCACATTATCTTACATGGTCATCAGAGCCACCTCTTTCCATACATATAGCCACAAACCAAAACCCTAGAAACCATATATATACCATCGTCTCCATGGCTTCCTCTGCTGGCGTCGCCCTCAACCTCGGTTCGCCGCCATCGGAGAAGCTCGCAAGAGGAAACTTCATCCTCTGGAAGACTCAAGTGCTTCCAGCCCTGCGAGGTGCGCAGGTGATTGGACTCCTCGAAAACACAGACGCCGCTCCGCCCAAGATGGTGGAGATCACAAAGGCGGACAAGACCACGGCCCTAGAGCCGAATCCCCTGTATGGGCCCTGGATCACCAAAGACCAGCAGGTCCTGTCTTATCTTCTGAACTCCATGTCGCCAGAGATCCTTGCGCAGGTCATCGGGAAGGACTCCACCTTTGAACTCTGGACGACGGTGACAAATCTCTTCGCCTCACAGTCGCAATCTCAGATCACTAATCTAAGAATCGCCATCACCAACACCAAGAAGAGCAGCATGTCAAGCTCGGCGTATATGGCTAAGATGAAGAGCCTCGGCGATGAACTAGCTGCTGCTGGTCGTCCCGTCTCTGCTGCGGAGATGGTGGACTACATATTGGCCGGACTAGACCGCGACTACGACTCCGTGGTGGCGACGATCGGCGCTGTCAAGAACACCATCACCGCCGATGATCTCTTTGCCTAGATCTCTGCCTTTGATCAAAGGATGGAGATGCTAGGCGACTCAGCTTCAAGCGGATTCCACTCATCTGCTAATGCGGTCTACAGGGGCCGTGGACAATCTCGCGGCAGATCCCACGGGCGAGGAGGAAGGGGGCGTGGCCGTGGTGACCGCGGTGATCGCCAGCCCTCGTCTTCCAATGGAGGAAGCGGCTTCAGAGGGCGCCCTCGACAGCAGCAACAGCAACAGCAGGCGTGTAGCAGCAGCATGATTTTCCTGAGTGCCAAATATGCTACAAACATCATCCAGGAGGTGCTCGGGTCTGTTGGTGGCGCTATGAGGACAATGACCCAGAAGAAAAAGAAGCGTATGCTGTCTCCTACGACGTTGACACAAATTGGTATGCCGACAGTGCAGCAACAAATCACATCACAGGTGAACTTGACAAGTTGACGATGCGGGAGAAGTACAATGGAGGTGACCAAATTCGCACGGCAAGCGGTTCTGGTATGGATATCACACACATTGGTAGTTCAATTGTTGAAAACCCCGTGAAAAATTTGCATCTGAAAAATGTCTTGCATGCTCCTCAAACATCTAAAAATCTTGTTTCCGTTCATCGATTCACTCTTAATAACAATGTTCTTATAGAATTCCACCCTTATTTTTTCTTGGTTAAGGACTTGAACACAAGGAGAATCATTCTTAGAGGACGGTGCGTGGGAGGCCTCTACCCACTCATACCATCATCATCATCTTCATGGTCAAATAAACAAGCAAATATTGTCACCAAGCTCTCATCGTCAAGGTTGCATAGTCGCTTGGGTCATCCATCTTCAGTCATAGTTAGATATGTTCTTAGCAAAAATAAACTCTCTTATGAGCCTAGTGTTGAGTCAGTTTGTGATCCTTGTCAACAAGCAAAAAGTCATCAATTACCTTACCCTATTTCTACTAGTGTGTCTACTGCTCCTCTACAACTTATCTTTTCAGATGTATGGGGGCCAGCTCCTACTTCAGTTGGTAGATTTTTCTATTATGTAAGCTTTATTGATGACTATAGTAAATTTACTTGTATTTATTTACTAAAGAAACGATCCGATGTATTCCAAGTTTTTACCAATTTCCAAAACCTTGTTGAACGCAAACTGAACTCCAAAATCATTGCTATGCAAAGTGACTGGGGTGGTGAGTATGAAAAATTGAACTCTTTCTTCCAAAAACTTGGCATATCCCATCATGTCTCTTGCCCTCATGCTCACCAACAGAACGGTTCTGCTGAAAGAAAGCACCGTCACATAGTTGATATGGGGCTTGCATTGTTAGCAAACGCATCCATGCCACTTAAATTTTGGGATGAAGCATTTTTAACTGCCACATATCTTATCAACTTGCTTACAAGTAAAGTCAGCAAATTTGAAACACCCATCACACGACTTCTTGGTGTCACACCCAACTACACATCTCTTCGCATATTTAGTTGTGCATGTTGGCCCAATCTTCGACCCTACAACACACGAAAACTCGCTTTCCGCTCAAAAAGGTGTGTCTTTTTAGGTTATAGCCCCATTCATAAAGGTGTCAAATGCCTTGATGTTCCCACTGGTCGGGTCTATATATCCAGAGATGTTGTCTTTGATGAGACAGTTTTTCCCTTTGCCTCTCTTCATCCAAATGCCGGTGCACTTCTCCGCAAGGAAATTCTCCTTCTTCCTTCACATCTACGGTCTTTTGATCATGGGGGCGACAATAATTGTACTAATCAATGTGATGATATTCCTGCTGGTACTGGTTCTTCTCTTATGCCTGTGCAGGTCCCTGGTGAGAACGGTTTTCAAAATGATCAAAATTTCGAAAATATGGCTCAATTTGACCCATTATTTCATGTGGAGGAAGAAGACGAACCTGGAACAGATGACGAAGGAGATCCGGCGGCGCCTGAGACTCTTGTGCGTGCGCAGTCCTCGGATCACACGAGCAGATCGTCATCGGATCGCGCTCCAGTCGGCTCCACGCCTGACCCGAGGGGCGGCCACTCCCGCGCGGAAACGTCGATGCCAGGCGGGACCGAATCCCCCTCGTCACGCGCGCGCGTCCAGCCGACAGGCGCGACAGACACAACAGGCAGGACCAGCGGCGGGACCGAATCCCCCTCGTCACGCGCGCGCGTCAGGCCGCGATCGGGCGCCAGATCCACTGCATCGGGTCGCCGTGTGTCCACAGGAACTGAAGCCACACCTACAGCCACAGGATCTTCTACACACGCCGGGACAAATCTGTCTGGGTCAGGACATGCAGATTTGCCTGGATCTTCTGTGGCGAGTGTACCAGTGGTTCAGCCAGAGGTTTCTTCACAAGTTATGACACGGCTACAAAAAGGTATACGAAATCCAAAAATAAGAAAAGATGGAACTATACCATATGGGATGCTATGTATTTCAGGAGAACCAACAACGTTGAACAGTGCACTTGATGATCCGAAGTGGAAGAAGGCGATGGATGAGGAATATTGTGCACTCATGAGGAACAAAACCTGGCATCTTGTACCAAATTAGAGAGGTAAAATATCATTGATTGCAATTAGGTGTACATGATAAAAAAAGGGGCAGATGGCTCCATTGACAGGTATAAGGCATGTCTAGTTGGAAAGGGCTTTAAGCAACGTTATGACATTGACTATGAGGACACGTTCAGTCCTGTTGTGAAAGCTGCAACTATCAGACTTGTGCTAGCTATTGTTGTGTCCAGAGGATGGAGCCTAAGGCAGCTAGATGTACAGAACGCGTTTCTGCATGGTGTTCTGGAAGAGGAAGTGTTTATGAGATAGCCACCTGGGTATGAGTGTAAGTAATTACCACATTATGTTTGCAAGCTTGATAAAGCACTTTATGGTTTAAAGCAAGCACCCAGAGCATGGTATTCCAGGCTAAGCTTACAATTGAAATATCTTGGCTTTATTGCTTCCAAGGCTGATACGTCCTTGTTTATTTATAACAAAGCAGGAGTGGTCATTTTTGTACTCATATATGTGGATGATATCATAGTTGCAAGTTCCTCACAAAATGCCACTAATGCTCTTTTGCATGATTTGAGCTCAGAGTTTGCCTTGAAAGATCTAGGTGATTTACATTTCTCTCTGGGCATTGAAGTCAAGAAAAATCAAGATGGCATTGTGTTAAGTCAGGAAAAATATGTCAATGAGCTTCTGTCTCGCATGGGAATGAAGAATTATAAGCCAGTTCCTACACCTTTATCTTCCTCAGAAAAACTCTCTGCATATGAAGGTGAGCCACTTCAAGAGGGGGAGAGCACAAGGTATAGGAGTACTGTGGGAGCGTTGCAATATTTAACTCTCACACGTCCATATATTTCATTTGCTGTCAACAAGGTTTGTCAATACCTTCATGCACCTACTTCTGCACATTCGGCAGCTAACAAGAGAATTGTGAGATATGTGAAGCACACTATGGGAATAGGACTTAATTTCAGAAGGTCTAATTCCTCTCTTGTTAGTGCATTCTTTGATGCTGACTGGGCAGGATGTAGTGATGACAGGAGATCAACTGGAGGTTTTGCAGTGTTCTTTGGATCAAATCTTATCTCCTGGAGTGCTAGAAAGCAAGCCACTGTGTCACGCTCAAGCACAGAAGTAGAGTACAAATCCTTGGCAAATGCAACTGCTGAAATTATTTGGGTTGAGTCACTCCTTGATGAGTTGGGAGTTAAGAAAAATCGTATATTCGTGCTTATGATGTGATAATTTGGGAGCAACGTATTTGTGTGCAAATCCAGTGTTTCATGCAAGGACAAAACACATAGAGATTGACTTTCACTTTGTGCGAGAAAGAGTTGCAGCAAAGAAACTTGAGATACGGTTTATTCCCTCCAAGGATCAAGTAGCAGATGGCTTCACAAAGGCACTTTCAGCAAGACCATTCGAAGAGTTCAAGAGTAATCTTAATTTAGAATAGTTGAGATTAAGGGAGGGTGTTAGAGAAATATGTAATCCCAACCAACCTTCTCTCCGTATCCTCCTCAAACTCTTGTACCTTCTTGTATGCCAAGGCAGGCTCCTGCCGATAGCTAATATATACGAAGCCTCTCCCCATCGAGGGAGTAGGGATATTGCACATTACCTTACACGGCTTTGCCAAAAATCATAAAAACTCACAAACTCTGCGGCAAGTGAGTAACAAATCACACTAATTCTCATATTCGGTCGTTATAACAGCAAACTCGCAACTGGGACCGCCTGTTGGCCTGACATGGAATGCACATGTGGACACTACGCTGAGGTGGATATGGGTCCCACTTGTCAATGGCTCAATGCTTATCTTCCTCCTTCACTTCCCCCACGGGGCATTTCATCGAGTAGCTTCCAAGCGTCCACAGTCGCGTGTTGCTCGCGCTGGCTGCTGCTTGAGGCCCGCCGAGCTGCACGCCATCGGCCCCCTTGGTGTGGGTGCATCGGCAAGGCGGCAGAGGAAGCCGCCACCTGCCATGGCAGGGATGCCGAGGGCCGCCACACCGCACCTCGCGCTCCTCCAGTTATTGCCCCGTACACAAGCGGGTGATGGGCTATTGCTCGAGATGCGGATGGAGCCAGCCACTCCCTCCCCTTACGCGATGCCCTCGAGAGGAGCGGTGGCACCTGCGCACACAGCCGGTGGCCTGGCATCAATTTTCGGCACACGCCCTAGCCGGCGGTGCTCAAGGTCGCGACTGTGGATGCCTCGCGGGTTGGCTGGGGCGGTCACGCGGAAGATGAGGGGAGACGCATCAAGGGTCACCGGGGCCATGCCGGCGCGGCTGGCGAGTGGCCAGAGCAGGAGCTCTGGCGGCGGTCGGCTGCAGCCGCGGCGCATGGGCGAGCTTGAGCCAGGGGAGAGAGAAGGAAGCAGGAGGCATAGGGGAATAAGGTGGCGAACCATGTCCCTTGTGGTCGGTGGTGGCGGCTCCTCTCGGGACATGGGCGAGGGCATGGGCTGGCTAGGGTTTGAGGCCGCCGGAGCAGATTAGAGGCGAGGAAGAAGGAGAAGAGGGGGGAAATAAGATGTGTGGCTGACAGGTGGGACCCGTCCACCCCCAGCAGGTCAAGACATTGACTAGGACTAGTCTTTGCCACATCAGCCCGACAGACAGGCCCCACCCATTAGTTTTGTTGTTAGACATGGCTCAGTCCCAAATTAGTGTGATTTGTTACTCACTTGTCGTAGAGGTGATGGTAGTTTGTGATTTTTGCAAAAGAAGTGATTTTGGAGTACCTTAGCCGCCACAAATGTGATGGTTTTGAGAAATTTAGTCGTGTTTGGGACATGCCTTCTTGATGTGGGTGGGGAGATAAGAGCACCCTCACTTTTTGGGTTAGGCTTTTTTTATAAGAAAACACTTTCATATTTTTTTTTTGTCGCATATACCTACCATACAAGTGGCTTGTTGTTTAAAAAATCCCAAATGACCGAGTGATTAACATTTGGTCAGGGTTATGATAGTAGGGGCCGCACGTAAGAGAACCATTTTGTACCGTTAACTTACTTATGGAGCCCACATATCAATGTCTCTTCCTCATATTCTGATAAAAAATTCTCATGTACTCTCTGTGTCCCATAATGTAAGACCTTTTTTGACATTAGTGTAGTGTTAAAAGATGTATTATATTATGGGACTGAGGGAGTAAAAAATTACTTCAATCCTCCTGTTCTTTTATAAATTTACAAATATGTCCTCATTTTTCTATAGAATAATCCCTGGAAAGATTTTTAAAAAGCAATCAAGTCTATACATTGGTATCTCTTTCCTCCTCCACAAGAAAAGCACTTCTCCTCCCGTCGGTGCTACCGCCGGTCCGCTCCATCTCCCATGACCTCTAGGCCATGGAGGTGTAGAGGATCTCGGCCCCCCACTGGCGGGAGGGACCCCGTTCTCGTTCTTGTTAGGTTCATCGTTTTGATTGGGGTTGTATGGCGGCGACGATGTCCCTTGGTAGGAATAATGTCTCCCACGTTCTATTCCCATCCCAATGGTGCGTCTAGTATCGTGGGAGGGTGTGTGGAGGTGTGTCTTTGTCGGATCTCGTGGGATTCGGTCGATGCTGGTATTCGGTGGATCTATTTGGATCCGGTATTCGTTCGTCTATGTTTGGATGTTTACAAGCTTGATTCTTCTGATCTACGACTTTCTTTATCGGCGGTGGTTGCTACTCTGGTGCGCTGGTCCTATGGGGCCTTAGCATGTCTCGACTGTCTACTACAATAAAGTTTGCTTGACTTCGGTGACGGAGGGACGATGATGGCGGCGCATCTTCGGCTCGCTCAAATGCTTGTAGTCATTGCTAGGTGGTCCCCGGACATAGTTATAATTTTTATTATCTCTGTTGTTTTCTATACTGTCATGATCGAAGATGAACAGATTGAAAGAATCTCGCTGAAAAAAGCAATCAGGTCATAGCAAACATTCTAAAAACAATCAGGGCCCCCATGACTAATGGTGATAGGCGGTGTGACACCGTCACCGCGCGCTGCTCCCTCCTCACCCGCTCCGGCCCTCCACCTTACATGCCTACCTCGCGGGTTGCGAACGCTGGCACGCCGTGGTGATGACCTTCGCAGCGTGCTCCAATGGGGAGGTGCCTGCAGTAGAACGGGCGTGCGCCGGCGAGGTTGGCCCGCGTCTCTAGGAGGTCAACCTACGCGGCAAGTTTTTCAGCTTCGGGTGCTAAACGTGGAGAGGGATACGATGCGGGTGACTCAAGGAACGAGTCGGCTAGCAGTGAGAATGTCGCCTCGGACTACGCCACTAAAGCATCGCGCCCCAACGATGCCAAGAGCGACTTGAGGCGCTTGACGCTGTTCTCCAACATAGCTAGTGGGGCGAGGTCGCCCTGCCACCGGAGAGCACCTTCCTTGGCATGGGCATCCTCAATGTGGTGAGCGGAGTCGGGGAGTACCCAGCTAGGTCAGCCACCATGGCGTGGTGCTCGTGCAACACCACCTCCACGGACGTATAAGACGCCGCGAGCGCGTGCCATTTCCGGCCAGCCATGGCTTGTGCGAAGGAGGTCAATGCATATTCCGGTGGGCTTGGTCGCGAAGGGGGCTCCGGGCAGCCATGGCCCAGCAGAGAGTGAGAGATCACGGCTCGGGGAAGAGA
>NC_057804.1:194383437-194384313 GCF_018294505.1 Triticum aestivum
TGGAGATGGAGAGGAGAAAGATAAGAGGAAGGAAGGCCCCATATGTAAGTCAACGATCGAACAAACGGTTTGTTTAGGGGCGGCTGCTACCCTTAATCCGGCTGATGCTAACCAGAAATAAACCGCCTCGTCCACCGTTTGATGAGGTAGATCACAACCACACGCACGCTCGCCTCCACGTCCTCTAGCACATGCCCAAGTGCAGTCGCAGTCCCCGCACCCGGCACTTGTCGTACATTACTTGAGACGTCGTCGTTGTGCAGCTCCAGCGAGCATTAGCCGCCGCCCGGCTCTCAACACAAGGGCCACCTCACGGCATCTCCTCGCCTTTCCTCCAAATCATCGTTTGTGGAGCCAGCTTGCAAAGCTTGAAGCAACATGTTGTTCTTCATTGTAGCACATGCCTACAGCTCCAACGGTGCCTCGTGACACTTCTTGAAGAAAGCATCACTACGGCAGCGGGCAGCCAGCAGCTTCGGACTCTCATCGCAGCAGGACAAACGACCATCATATCAGCGGCCTACTAGTCCGGACGTCCATTGCGGCGCAGCGCAGTGCGTCGACGACCATCACAACGCCGGCGCTTACCTTCGAACGCCCAGCACGATGACCACCATCACAGCACACCATCACAAACAGTGGACCACAGCTCTGGACCCCATTGAAGCATGGTAGTGACCATCACAACACCGGCCCGCAGCTTTGGACGCGCATTGCAGCACGGCCGCGACCATAACAACAATGGACCACGGTCTCGACTCCCATTGTGGCACGGCGACAACCATCACAACACCGGCCCGCAGCTTTGGACGCCCACTGCAGCACGGCGGCGACCATAACAACACCGGCCAGCGGTCTGCACTCCCATTGTGGCAC
>NC_057804.1:194384534-194386977 GCF_018294505.1 Triticum aestivum
GGTAGACCATAGCAACACCGGCCCGCGGTCTGGACTCCCATTGCAGCACGGTGGCAGACCATAGCAACACCTGCCCGCGGTCTGGACTCCCATTGTGGCACGGCGACAACCACCACAACACCAGCCCGCTGCTTTGGACGCCCATTGCAGCACGGCGGTAGACCATAGCAACACCGGCCTGCGGTCTGGACTCCCATTGCAGCAGCAGCGGCGCGTGGAGCTTGGGCAGCAGATAGCAGTGCGTGAAGCGTGTCCATGGGCCACCAGCCATGGCGGAGGTTCTTCTCTGCAGTGACGTGCGTGATGCATTGCGGCGTCAGCAACATCGACGAGCTCCCTGTTGCAGCATTGGCAGTTGCCGACGAGCCCACATCCCAGCCAGCAGTTGTGGAGGAATGCTGCGTAGGATGCACCACCGGAGTTGTAGCGCCCCCGTCGGCCCTGTCATGGTCGCCGCCGCAGCACCAATAAAGCTTCATTGCAGCACCTGCGATGCTCAGGCTGTGCTTCCATCGGAGACTCCATTGCAGCAGCTGCGATACTTCGAACCGGTGACCACCCTGACTCGCTGCCGGCTCTATTTTGCAGTGCAACCCACGCCCCCTTTGCAACAGCATGCTTCTCCTCCGGGCTTAGAAACGACGACGGGCGACAAAACGGCCTCTGTTGCAACGCAGCAATGCCCCTCATAGCATGGGCAGCTCCGCCTGCCAGCGGTGGGAGAGGGCATGCGATGTCCGCTCGCAGCAACCGTGGCTGTGTGCTGGATTTAGGGGAAGAGGAATGAGTGGCGGGAAAGAACTAGCGCTAGAGGAAGAGGATGCCTTGTACAATGGGAGGTGCTTAGAGAGATGCTTAGAAAAATAAACCGGATTTTTCTGAAGCACCGGTGCCTATTTCTACAGGAGAGACGCTTACTTAAGCGTCTATCCTGTACAAATAAGCACCGGTACTTAAGAAAAGCCTGATTTATTTCTTTAAGCACCTTCCCTAAGCACCTTCCATTGTACAAGGCCTAAGGATGAGTTGGGGGGAGATAAACAATTAGCATGGCTGAGATGTCTGGTGTTCGACCGAGCAATATGGGACAGCGTGTGCATGTGGACCGGGACAGCGTGTGCATGTGGACCGGGACACGTGGCTAGCTAGGGACGCGGTTGATTTCCTGATAAATCAGCCGGTTGAATTAAAGTGTTTCCCTTGTTTAGGAGCGGGCTCAACCTATCATAAGCCGTATCAAGTTTAAATCATAAGGTCATTTAGTTTTTTTCCGGGGAAGGTCATTTAGTTTTTTGAAAAAAGCAAACCACCAACCTGGTAGGTATCTGCGACAAACAAATATGTGGCAGATTTTTGGAGTTCTAACCCAAAAGGTGGTAGTTTCTATGCTATTCACTTAAGCATATGCAGCCGAACCACGCAATATTGAGCCGTAAGCATCCGTTGATAGTGACCGGCCATCTCTCAAATGCTCACGTCCACAACCATCTCCCTCGTAGAAAATCCTTATATTCATATATTGTCATGCAACGTTACGTAGTTCATCTAGATCAATACACACCTAACATAGAGAGTGCATACATGTCATTGGACTGCCAAAAATTGACATGTTTTACTAGCTATGAATTATATGGCTATAGAGGAAGTACACCCACGATGAACATTTCCCTTGCCCTTGCCTTTGTTGTCTTCATCACGGAAGTAGAAGTTGAAGACAAAATATGGATCGAGTCAGATCTACTCAACCCCAGAGTTGCATGATCCGTCACCGACCAGCTCCTCCCCCTCTTTAGGCTACAGTCTTGCGAGGTCACAGATGGTAGCCAGATGGCACAACCACAGATGCGTCAAAACCAACACGACCGCCATGCGAGGGAGAGAGGTTGTGCCATCTGGCTACATTCACCTCGGAATCGGAGCCCTACGTCGCAGGGACGAGGCTCCATCGCATGTCGATCACGAGCCTTGATGTGCTGCTGCGGCTGGATCCAAGCACCACTTGGGCAGAAGTAATGGATTCCCACTGGATCAATTATAAAACTAAGCGCTAGTTGTTCCAAATGATTATAAAAGTAAGCTTTTCAATTTTTGCAACCCCAAATTTGAAATTTGTATTGAATGGTAACTGTAAACGATTTTCTGCTAACCCCGCAAAAAAAGCAATTCCTTAGTTAGCATCCATTCCGCTCCATAAATCCCCGGATATAATATTCTAGATTGTGCAAACAGTTTAATTTTAAGTACACACACACACACACACACACACACACACACACACACACACACACACACACACACACACATCAAGTCAATTTAAATTAAGAACCAAGAAATTTAAACTCTGAAACTAAAATGGATGATAAAAATAAATCAAGATCTAGGAGATTTAATTATACTCCCTGCGTCTCAAAATATTGTGTGTTATAGATTTTCTGTAAAGTCG
>NC_057804.1:194387261-194444607 GCF_018294505.1 Triticum aestivum
AAGAAAAATTATCGACATCCAAAATACTAAAGAAAAATTATCAACATCCAAAATACTGAAGAATTATCATTGATCGTATTTTGAGTTGCTTGAGTTGACGCCAATGAGTTGACGGTTTGAGCAATGCAGAGATCTGGTACTCCTACGCCCCCTAGAAATCAAGATCTTTTGCTGGCTTGCTTCTAAAGATCGTTTGTGGACGGCAAACAGGATCGCCTGTCGCAAACTGCCGCACACCCAACAATGCCAGGGCGATAAAGATGCCCTGCACAGGCAGATCCGATGTCCATTCACGAGGGAAGTTTGGTACCACATTTCCTCCCCTACGGTTGCACCGCTTCACCCCGCCGATAACATGCCCTATCTCGGACTGGTGGCCTGCACTGACCGCGGCAGTGCCGCGCTTGCTGTGGAAAGAGCTCAACACGATCGTTTTCCCTACCACGCGGTTCATCTCGCTAGAACGCAATAACAGGGTGTTCGACCGTAAATCCTCGCTCCTGGTCATTGTTGTGGGCTTGATCAAGGCAGAGCTTGCACTTTGGCGAGTAGAACATGTGAACGGTGGGCCAACATTTAAGTACACCAAGTGTGGACGGTGGGTTTGGGTTGGAGTTCGCCTGTGACCTCCATCCTTATAATTATTTGTGAACGTTGTTCTTTCTCATCTTAATGGAAAAGGAAAGACAACGGTCCTGCTAAATGGCACCCCGGGATATTGGATCAACTGTAAGAATGGTCTCCGACAGGGTGACCCACTTTCCCCTTACCTCTTTATAATTATCGCAGACCTTCTTCAACGTTTAACCATTCAGGCTTTCTCTCCCAACCAGCTATGCCACCCAATCTACACTGATCGTCCTCCGACTGTGCTCTAATACGCTGACGACACTCTAATCATTGCCCATGCTTCTACCAAAGCCGTGACCACTCTCAAAGATATCCTTGACAAGTTCGCCCTTGCTATCGTCTTGACCATAAACTTCCACAAAACCACCTTCGTGCGCATCAACGCGGACCCCAATACTAGCCATAACATCGCCCTAACTTTTGGTTGTGAGCTCTCCCCCTTCCCACAAATTTATCTAGGTCTCCCTCTTCCTCACACACACTTCCCGTCCTCCGCCTTTGAACCCATCATTCAGTGCTTCCCAAAATACCACTCTGGTTGGGCGGCCAAGCTTCTCTCTCAAGGAACTCGACTCACCCTTCTCTCATCCACTCTCGACGACCTCGCCACTCACTCATGTCTATTTTTAGACCACCCAAGAAGAATAGCAAAATGTTAGACGCTATCCGTAGATCTTTCTTCTGGTCTGCGGAGAAAAATTGCTCCGGGGCTAAATGCCTTATCGCGTGGAAAAATGTTTGCAAACCAAAACCAGTTGGTCGTCTTGGGGTCAAAAACCTGCTTCTCCAAAATGACCGCCTCCTCATGAAGTCTGCTTTCAAACTTCTCCAAAAACCAGACCTCCCTTGGGTTAACTGGTTCTTCCAACTCCACTCTCTTGACTTCACGTTTAAACCTCACAACCCCTGCTACGTTTGGAAAATCATTAACCAAAAAATCCGCCCCCTTCGAAAAATCTCATTCGTCCTTACCAACAACGGCACCTCCACATTCTTTTGGCTCGACACTTGGCTTATGTCCACTCCTCGCAGAAACCTGTCCCCATATTTTCTTGCACTCCACCTCAACCTCGGTCCTGGTATCTCATGTCATGCATAATGGTTTACTCGCTAATCTTCGGAACCACCTAACCCTTGTAGCCTCTGCCGAGCGTGTGTCTGTTCTGTCCTTGTTGCAGGATGTCACCACTAGCGACGTGCCCGGCAACAGGTTCCTCACCCACGACTCCTCGTACACCTCGAGGTGCGCCTACTCGCTGGTCTCCTCCGACCACCGGTTTGATCTCAACGCAGGGTACATCTGGGGCTCCAAGGCACCTATCAAGGTTAAGATCTTCGGTTGGCTTCTCTGCCATGACAGGCTGAGCACGCTGGGAACCTACATCGCAAGACCATTACCAGTACTTCGACTTATCCTCGGTGCGACATCTCTTTTGAGGACATGGCACACCTTGCCATACTCTGCCCATGCGCGGCTCAGGTTTGGGCCCTCCCGTGCCTTCAGGCACCTCACTCCATCGACCTCGTCTGGGATACTCCAACACTGGTTGGCCTTGACATCAACATCTGGCCTACCGTCACTCTCGCCGCCATCTAGAAGCTGTGGGACTCTAGGAACTCCCGTGTTCTCCGCAACGACATGCACTTCCCCCTTGATACTATTCGAAACATCGTTACCAACTATGCTTTGGTCCTTTAGATTTAAGGATCTCATAAGCAGGGAGGTCATCGTGCCTTGGCGCATGTACCTCTTCTCTCATTGCAATCCTTAATGTAACTTGCCTTCGGGATTTGAGTAATACATTCAGGTGGGGATCCTCTCCCCCTCGATGATTGCTCAAAAATAATAATGGAAAAGTCATGCAAAGCTCTTGCATGCTCTTGAAAAAAAGGTGAGGGTTTGTTAATTTAACTCTATGGTCACATTAGAGTTATTTATAAAGTTTTTTAGGCCCAAATTGTAGAACAATAGTTCTACGGTATTTTCTATTAATAAAATTAAATATGGTTCATATATACAAAAATGTTAAAAAGGAAAATAATCAAAACAAGAGGAGCAGTTATCCTACTCTAGCCTTTTCTAACATGATTGAGCAAAAACTGTACTATGTAGTGTTCATCCTAGATGATCACTAATCCATCCTTGCCAAGCCTACAAGTACTTTGCTTTTATTCTATGCTCAAGAGGTCTGAGGTCCTCTCTTAATTTGAATTTCCAACAGTTTACACTCGAAACTTCTTTTCTGAAAATATTCCATTTATTTGCCCCCATATGGCCCAACACCCTTGTACTATGATTTCCATTGCAATGCGGCTCGGTAATTCAGCTCTTGTCAGGAGGATATCATCGAAGAATGAAATACCAAGTTTTTTCCTGGGAAGTATATTGTGCCAGCAGTCTTGAGAGAATCTGCAGTCCCAAAAAAGATGTTGTGCAGTTTCTTCAATGTCTTCATGGCAGAAAACACATGTGTAACATTCTAGTGTGAAGGATTTCCTTTTAAGTAAATTTCTGGTGTTCACCCTATCATGCAGAACGAGACAGAAGAATAATTTGTGTCTTAATCCACATGAGCTCTTCCACAGCCATTTCAAGATCTGTTGTTCTTGCTGTTGAGGGCTTAAGTGATGATACATCAGAA
This sequence comes from Triticum aestivum, assembly GCF_018294505.1. NCBI lineage: Eukaryota > Viridiplantae > Streptophyta > Magnoliopsida > Poales > Poaceae > Triticum > Triticum aestivum. Next base: position 194,390,534 of record NC_057804.1, read on the forward strand.
TGGAGGAATATTTGTTTCTCTGTCCCTTGCAACTCCAAGAATCTTTCTGTTGACATTACTCCGTGTCTGTATTAACCTTTGTAGCTCATTGAACTAAGAAAATGCTTGAGTGGAGAGAGGAGTGTTGAAGAAATGGATTTGATCCTCAACATTTTTTCAGCCATTTACCGATAAAGAATCATCCTTTGCAAATGAAAGAAGTTCAGGGAATTTGTCCTTGAGAGGTTAATCAGTCCAATTATCATGCCAAAGTAGAACTGCCTGACCATTGCCCAGTCTACATTGTGAGTTGGATTTGTAATATTCAAGCAATCTTAGGTGACTTCTCCACAAGTGGGATCCAACTAAATTGTTACCTGGCATTGTCTGAGAGTAATACTTCTCCCAGATCAGTTGAACCCAAGGTAGTGATTCCTTATTAAGGAACTTCTGCACATTTTTCATCATTGGGCCTTATTGTGCAAACTCACATCCAATATTCCAAGCCCACCATGTTTTCTAGGCATGCAGACTTTTTCCCAAGCAATTAGTGTTGGTCCATCCACTAACTCTCCACACTTTCTCCACAGAAAATTCCTGAGGTATTTATTGATATGGCTCGTGATTGATGCAGGCAGCGGCAGAATGCTCATGAAAAAGATTGGCTGGGCAGAGAAAACAGATTTTATGAGAAGCAGTCTGCCATCATAGGAAAGCATTGTAGAACATCCGGACAGTCTCCTCTCGATTTGCTGACATATCAGGGGAAAATCCTCTGCTTTGAGCCTACTAGCACTTAATGGCAGGCCCAAATATGTAAATGGGAAGGCTCCCCTTTTGCATCCCAGGGCGTGTAAAATCTGACAGCAGACCTCTTCCTGCACATTTATAGGAATCATAACTAATTTGTGGTAGTTTATTTTAAGCCCAGTTTGGTTGGCAAAGTGCTTCAACAAATTATTCACTTGCTCCACTAGAATTAGACTGGCAGGCAAAATTAGGATTGTGTCATCTGCATATTGTATGACAGGAAAATCAGGGTTGGATGTTGATTCACTTAGTGCTTGAATTAAACCTGCTCTTATAGCTTTATTTAAAATTGTCTGAAGGAAATCAGCAGCAAGCACAAAATGAGTGGTGATAAAGGATCTCCTTGCCTCACTCCTCTTTTACAATGAAAATGTTTTCCACGCACCCCATTTAGTAGCATAGAAGAGACCCCAGAAGAAAAGATCATCTTAATCCACATAATCTATCTATCTCCAAACCCTCTTGCCTTCAGGATTTCCAAGATTTTGTTGTGTTTAATCATGTCAAAAGCCTTTTCAAAATTCAATTTCAACAACACCATAGGCTTTTTGGACTGCTAAAACTAATGTATATATTCAAATGCCCAGGCTAAATAGTCTTGGATGGATCTATTTTTCAGAAATCCACATTGGTTAGTATGAACCAGCTTCAAAATGATTCTCTGCAATATGTTTGCTAACAACTTCATGATGATTTTAATCGTACAACTGAGAAAAGAAATGGATTTCAAGTCTGCAGGTGTTTGCGGGTTGTCATTCTTGGGAACCAGGGTGGTGAATGATCCATTTATAGGGTGAAGGTCAGCAACACCATTGTAGAAGTCCTCAATGAGTGCATAAAAATCTTCTATGACATTGCAGCAGGCTTTGACGAAGTTACCATTGAAGCCATCAGACCCAGGAGCCTTGTCTGATGGAAGTTCTTTAAACACATTGTTTATCTCTTCTTTAGAAAAAGGTATTTCCATTTCAGATAGAGAAATATCAGTTGGGAACACGTCCTTGAGAGGAAAGAAGTTCTATGTTTTTCTCAATAGTTCACATTCTTCCTTTAAAGGCTCTCCATAGAATCGCAGCTTTAGCTTGATGATCTGTGTGTTCATTTAGACTTTCATCCTTAACATTGGACTTGATTGTGTCTGTATTTAATAGTAACCTTTGCTTGGAAAACATCAATGTTCTCATCTCTAAATTTAACCCATCTAATGGTAGCTCTTTGCTTCCAATAGGCATTCTGATAAGAGAGGAAATTGAGCAGATGAGTTTTTAGGATGTTTCTACCATTCCATTCCTCCACAGAGAGGGGTATATACTCCTCCAAAATATTAAACAAGAGGATCTAGTCATTTGAGTTTTTGATGAGCATGGCAAGCTGAGAAATATTTTTTTGCCCATATTTTCAATCCCTTCCCTAGTCTCTTGAATTTTGCAGTAATTCTCTTGGCACTGTTATGTTCAGAGACCTCTTTCTTCCAGATAGATTTTACAGTATCCTTAAAGTCTGGAAGTTGCAGCCAAAAGTTTTTAAATCTGAAAATTCTAGCTATAGGAATATTGGTACCAATCTGTATTAAACAGGGGACATGATCTGAAGTAGGTTTTGATAGGCAAAATGCACTTGTGCTTGGGTCGTTCAGAGTCCAAGATTCAGAGGAGAAACACCAATCTAGTTTCTCAAGCAGAGGTGCTTCGTGCATATTACTCCAAGTGAGTTCCTCCCTTTCAAAGGAATTTCCACTAGACCCAGGGAGCTGATTGCAGCATTAAAATTCATCATTTCTTGGAAGTTTCCACCATCCTTGTTTCTATTATTGGGGTATCTGATATAGTTGAAATCCCCCAAGACCAACTAATCAGTGCCAACTGGCATTTGGGTGTTTTCAAACCACTGAATAAAAATGTCTCTCCTATTTGTTTGGCATGGACCATAGATGTTGGTAAGGATCCAGGAAGCACCATTTTGGCAGGAAGTGAATTCAACTGAGAGAGCAAACTGGTTCTCAAAGACTTTAGTCCCTTGACTAAAATTGTCATTCCAAGCAATTAGAAGACCCCCAGAGGCATCCAATGAAGGGACATACTCAAACTTATTAATTCTTTTTGGGAAATATTTCCCGAGGAAAGCAGAATCAATGATCTCCATTTTTGTTTCTTGAAGGCATATAATATCACAGTTGGATTCTTCCACCTTGTTGGCCAACGCCAACCATTTCTTTTTGTCTCCTAATCCTCTTATGTTCCAGTTAAGAATTTTCCAATTTTTATTCATGTTGAAAATAACAGCTATATATCGTGTCCAGTGTCTAATTAGCCCCCATTGCAATACCAAATTTTTACCATAGAATGTACCAGAACCCAACTATAGCATGCTCGAACTCATAACTATGTGTCCACTCACATATAATAATCACTGGAGGGAAATTTGAAACTGGAATATCAATCCAATTAGCATAGCAGTTCAAAATATTGTTCAGTACTTCCTTACATAGCATTTCCAAAAGTCTCATCAGATGCTCACTGGGCTTACACATCATTCTTATTACAGACTGCATAAAACCACTATATCAAATTAAACTAGTTCTATGCAAATATCCACTAGTCTTTGCCATCCTTAGCCTTTTCTCCAGCTCCTTTTGCTTCCTTCTTCTTCTTAGGCTTAGCCATCAGGATCTCTTCAGAGGTGTCTTTTTTAGGCACCTTGCAAAAAGAAGTGTTCAGATTTTTAACAATTTTGCCATCAATGGGTGGAGGGTCAGCGTTACAGGCCAAACAATTTTTGTTGACACATGTAGCTCTCTTAAACCCCTTTTGTAGATTATGAATTCTGAGGCTTCTACTTACCTCAGAATCTACTATAGGGCCCTTTTCCTTTCTCTTTCTCTTGATATGTAGAGCACTGGTTGTAGAGGCCATCTCTGCAGTCTTTTCCTGGTTATTAAGAGAACCAGAGTTGTGTTGTGGAGTTGAACAGGTATGTGGGAGTGCAAAACTGGCATCAGAACTAAAATTATCCATATTGCGGCATGGTTGGGAAGTTGAGGGGAAGATTTTAGGTAATACAAATGGGATATGGACTTTATCTTTTGCACCATTAATGATGATGTTCCACATTCTAGAGCAGAAGAAGCCCTTAGACCAATCAAACTTATCAAGTGTAAGGAGTGCTATGATGATGAAATTGACCCAATCTATGGGCACATTAATTACCTTATGGGATGTTTGAGTGGGAGCAAAGTGAGTCTTCCACAGCTCAACACCCTCCCGTCCCAAATTGGAGAGCTCCAAGAAGTTCATGGAATCCCCTGTAACCATGAGTTGCAAAATAGGTTCTGTTATTTCAACTGAATTAGCAGTGCTTGTACTGGAGTACTTTTCTTTTTCCTCAGGAGAAGATAGAGAAGTAGATGTAGATAGTGTGGGAGAATGAGTAGTAACATCCACCAAACCTGCCAGACCATTGTCAGAAGTGCCCTTCATTTCATTATTCAGTTGTCTGTCTACATCTGCAATCAACATCTGTTCATTTTCAGCATCATCCATCTCTACCAATCTATTGCATTCCAATCTAGGGATCTCCAGAGGTAGACCAGAAGGCTGAGTATAAAAATCCTCTTGAGCCAAAGGCAAGATTTGCTCCTTACCCTTATCCATATCTACTATTGTGTGCTCAACACTACACTACAAAAAATACACTTCCGTGATGATACGTGTTTGTCACAGTAGGTCACATTTTCTGTCATGCATGTCCATCCATGACGATTTTATGACACAATCAAGATAGTCATACCCGTGCTGTCGTAGAAGTGTTCCGTGACATTACCAAAATTATCATCACGAAAGTGTCCACTTCCATGACGATAAATCGCGCGTCATAGAAGTGCTTTAGTCAAGGGTGATTGACACATGGCATTGACTGTAACAGGTCGCCGTTAAGCTATCAGGTCTGGTTTTGGATCCGATAACCCGTTAATAGCCCAGACCAATGGGGATTTTCCACGTGTAAAATTGTCATTGGCCGGAGGAAACACATGTTGGCTCACCGTTGGGACAGATGTCATCCATTCATTGGACAAGAGGCGACTATGATACATCGACACGTGGCACGGCCCAACAGAGGTCCATTCTGGTGAAAAGGCTGGCCTAGCTAAAGGCCCACCATGTTTTTTGAGACACTAGTGGGCTGGCCCGTTAACAGCCTGCCATGTTTTGGGTCAAATTGAGGCCCATACCAGATCAGGCTCGTTCATAGCCTGCTATGTTTTGGGCCAAATTATGGCCCATATCGGATTAGTCCCGTTAACAGGCCACTATTCTTTTGGGCCCATTCTAAGACAGGTTTGTATTTCAGTCTGTTAAATGCCTGTTACCAGTTCGGCCCGATAATAGTTTCGGCCTGTTAGCGGCTCGTGGTGTATCTGGGACGTTGTCGGCCTAGTTTAACTTTAGGCCATTTAACGCCCCATGCAGAAAGTGGGATATTTCTTGTCCGAAGTAACTTTAGGTCTCTTAACGGTCCGTAGTCTTCGTGGATAAATTTCAGCCAACTCGCCTATCGGCCTGTTAATGGCCCATGTAACAGTTGGGCCTAATTACAGCCCGTGTTGAATCCGGCCTTCTTACAGCCCGTCTGATAATGGCCCATGACACTTTTGGGCCTACGTCCCGTGTGGATACTGGCCTGCTTAAAGCCCATAATTTTATTGGGCCAAACAGGCCCGAGATATATTTTGGCATGTTAACTGCTCGTCCTATTTGGGCCCAACATGGGCCTTAGGCAGTTTCGGCCTGTATTGGCCCGTGAATTTTTCGGCTCAAGGCTAGCCCAATCTAGGTTTTAGCCTGTTAAAATCCCATGGTATTCTCTGGCCCAGCTGGCCAGAACTTTACACGGTGTGTTAAAGGCGGGAAACTACTATAGGTTTAGACCTGCTAATGGCCCAAGATGATTATAGGCCCAGGTTTTGTCCCATATGAGTAACGGGCCGGCCTGAAGACCGACAACACTGAGATCCATGATACGTCCATTTTGCATCATGCTTTTATATCAATATTTATTGCATTATGGGTTGTTATTACACTTTATATCCCAATACTTATGGCTATTCTCTCTTATTTTACAAGGTTTACCATGAAGAGGGGCAATGCCGGCAGCTGGAATTCTGGCTGGAAAAGGAGAAAACGTTGGAAACCTATTCTGCACAACTCCAAAAGTCCTGAAACTCCACGAAACAACTTTTTGGATTTAATAAGAATTTATGAGCGAAAGAAATTGGCCAGGGGGCCCACACCCTGTTCGGGAGACAGGGGGCGCCCCCTGTAGGGCGCGACCCCCTATCTCCTGGGCCCCCTAGTGGGCCTCCGGCGTCCATCTTCTACTATATCATCACTTTTACCCTGGAAAAAATCGTGGGCAAGCTTACGGGACGAAACTCCGCCGCCACGAGGCGGAACCTAGGCGGAATCAATCTAGGGCTCTAGCGGGGCTGTTCTGCCGGGGACACTTCCCTCCGGGAGGGGGAAATCATCACCAACGCCATCACCAACGATCCTCTCATTGGGAGGGGGTCAATCTCCATCAACATCTTCACCAGCACCATCTCCTCTCAAAACCCTAGTTCATCTCTTGTATCCAATCTTGTATCAAAACCACAAATTGGTACCTGTGGGTTGCTAGTAGTGTTGATTACTCCTTGTAGTTGATGCTAGTTGGTTTACTTGGTGGAAGATCATATGTTCAGATCCTTTATGCATATTATTACTTCTCTGATTATGAACATGAATATGCTTTGCGAGTAGTTACGTTTGTTCCTGAGGACATGGGTGAAGTCTTGCTATTAGTAGTCATGTGAATTTGGTATTCGTTCGATATTTTGATGAGATGTATGTTGTCTTTCCTCTAGTGGTGTTATGTGAACGTCAACTACATTACACTTCACCATTATTTGGGCCTAGAGGAAGGCATGGGGAAGTAATAAGTAGATGATGGGTTGCTAGAGTGACAGAAGCTTAAACCCTAGTTTATGCGTTGCTTTGTTAGGGGTTGATATGGACCCATATGTTTAATGTTGTGGTTAGGTTTACCTTAATACTCCTTTTTGTAGTTGCGGATGCTTGCAATAGGGGTTAATCATAAGTGGGATGCTTGTCCAAGTTAGGGCAGTACCCAAGTACCGGTCTACCCACATATCAAATTATCAAAGTACCGAACGCGAATCTTATGAACGTGATGAAAACTAGCTTGACGATAATTCCCAATGTGTCCTCGGGAGCTCCTTCTTCATTATTAGAATTTGTCCAGGCTTATCCTTTGCTACATAAAGGATTGGGCCACCTTGCTGCACTTTATTTACTTTATTTACTTTTTGCTTGTTACTATTTATCTTATCACAAAACTATCTATCACTTACTATTTCATTGCTTGCAGAGAAAACCTTACTGAAAACCGCTTATCATTTCCTTCTGCTCCTTGTTGGGTTCGACACTCTTACTTATCGAAAGTACTACGATAGATCCCCTATACTTATGGGTCATCAAGACTCTTTTCTGGCGCCGTTGCCGGGGAGTGTAGCGCTTTTGGTGAGTGGAACTTGGTAAGGAAACATTTATATAGTGTGCTGAAATTTTTTGTTACTTGCCACTATGGAAACTAATCCTTTGAGGGGCTTGTTTGGGGTATCTTCACCCCAACCAGAAGAGCAAAGAGATGCTCCTCAAGCTACTGAACTTTATAAAAATATTCACTTTGAGATTCCTTCGGGTATGATAGAAAAACTACTAGCTAATCCTTTTGCAGGAGACGCAACATTGCATCCCGATTTACACCTTATCTTTGTGGATTATTTAAGCTTGTAGGTATTCCCGATGATGTTGTCAAAAGGAAGGTCTTCCCTTTATCTTTGAAGAGAGATGCAATGACATGGTATAGGCTATGTGATGATACGAGATCTTGGAATTATAAGCGATTGAAGTTGGAATTTCACGAGAAGTTCTATCCTATGCATCTTGTTCATCGTGATCGTAATTACATATATAATTTCTGGCCTCGCGAAGGAGAAAGCATCGCTCAAGCTTGGGGGAGGCTTAAGTTGTTGGGGAACATTGCAGAAAATTAAAATTTTTCCTACGGTTTCACCAAGATCCATCTATGAGTTCATCTAAGCAACGAGTCAAGGGAGAGAGTTTGCATCTACATACCACTTGTAGATCACGAGCGGAAGCTAGCCAAGGGGATGGTGATGATGGAGTCGTACTCGAACGTGATTCGGATCACCGATGTCCAAGTGCTGAACGGACAGCACCTCCGCGTTCAACACACGTACGGGACGGGAGACGTCTCCTCCTTCTTGATCCAGCAAGGGGGAAGGAGAGGTTGAGGAAGATTGCTCCAACGGTAGCACGACGGCGTGGTGTAGTTGGTGTAGCAGTACTCTGACAGGGCTTCGCCAAGCATATACGGAGGAGGAGAGGTGTTGCGGAGGGGAGGGGCTGCGCCTTGGCTTGTCTTAAGCTCCCATGCGCCTCCCCACTATATATAGGGGTGGAGGGGATGGTTTCTTGCCCTCCAAGTCCATTGGGGCATTGGCCAAGGTGGGAGGAAAGAAATCCATCATTTCCTTCCCCACCGATTGTTATCCCCCCTTTTTAGGGATCTTGATCTTATCCCTTCGGGATATGATCTTATTCCTTCTAAGGGGGGATCTTGGTGCGCCTTGACCAGGGGTGTGGGGACTTTCCCCCACTACTCACGTTCATGTGGGTCCCCCCATGCAGGTGGGCCCCACTCCGGAACCTTCTAGAACCTTCCCGGTACAATACCGAAAAATCCCGAACATTTTCCGGTGGCCAAAATAGGACTTCCCATATATAAATCTTTACCTCCGGACCATTCCGGAATTCCTCGTGACGTCCGGGATCTCATCCGAGACTCCGAACAACATTCGGTAACCACATACAAACTTCCTTTATAACCCTAGCGTCATCGAACCTTAAGTGTGTAGACCCTACGGGTTCGGGTGACATGTAGACATGACCGAGACGTTCTCCGGTCAATAACCAACAGCGGGATCTGGATACCCATGTTGGCTCCCACGTGCTTCTCGATGTTGTCATCGGATGAACCACGATGTCGAGGATTTGATCAAACCCTGTATACAATTCCCTTTGTCAATCGGTACGTTACTTGCCCGAGACTCGATCGTCGGTATCCCAATACCTTGTTCAGTCTCGTTACCGGCAAGTCACTTTACTCGTACCGTAATGCATGATCTCGTGGCCAACACTTTGGTCACCTTGAGCTCATTATGATGATGCATTACCGAGTGGGCCCAGAGATACCTCTCCGTCATACGGAGTAACAAATCCCAGTCTCGATCCGTGTCAACCCAACAGCTACTTTCGGAGATACCTGTAATGCACCGTTATAGTCACCCAGTTACGTTGTGACGTTTGATACACCCAAGGCACTCCTACGGTATCCGGGAGTTACACGATCTCATGGTCTAAGGAAGAGATACTTGACATTGGCAAAGCTCTAGCAAACGAACTAAACGACCTTTGTGCTATGCTTAGGATTGGGTCTTGTCCATCACATCATTATCCTAATGATGTGATCCCGTTATCAACGACATCCAATGTCCGTAGCCAGGAAATCATGACTATCTGTTGATCACAACGAGCTAGTCAACTAGAGGCTCACTAGGGACATATTGAGGTCTATGTATTCGCACGTGTATTACGATTTCCGGATAATACAGTTATAGCATGAATAAAAGACAATTATCATGAACAATGAAATATAATAACACTTTTATTATTGCCTCTAGGGCATATTTCCAACAGTCTCCCACTTGCACTAGAGTCACCAATCTAGTTACATTGTGATGAATCGAACACCCATAGAGTTCTGGTGTTGATCATGTTTAGCTCGCGAGAGAGGTTTAGTCAACGGATCTGCGACATTCAGATCCGTATGTACTTTGCAAATTTCTATGTCTCCATCTTGAACATTTTCACGGATGGAGTTGAAACGACGCTTGATGTGCCTGGTCTTCTTGTGAAACCTGGGCTCCTTGGCAAGGGCAATAGCTCCAGTGTTGTCACAGAAGAGTTTGATTGGCCCCGACGCATTGGGTATGACTCCTAGGTCGGTGATGAACTCCTTCACCCAAATCGCTTCATGCGCTGCCTCCGAGGCTGCCATGTACTCCGCTTCACACGTAGATCCCGCCACGACGCTCTGCTTGCAGCTGCACCAGCTTACTGCTCCACCATTCAACATATACACGTATCCGGTTTGTGACTTAGAGTCATCCGGATCTGAGTCGAAGCTAGCGTCGACGTAACCCTTTACGACAAGCTCTTTGTCTCCTCCATAAACGAGAAACATGTCCTTTGTCCTTTTCAGGTACTTCAGGATATTCTTGAGTGCTGTCCAGTGTTCCTTGCCGGGATTACTTTGGTATCTAGCTACCAAACTCACGGCAAGGTTTACATCAGGTCTGGTACACAGCATGGCATACATAATAGATCCTATGGCTGAAGCATAGGGGATGACACTCATCTCTTCTTTATCTTTTGCCGTGGTCGGTGACTGAGCCGAGCTCAATCTCACACCTTGTAACATAGGCAAGAACCCCTTCTTGGACTGATCCATTTTGAACCTCTTCAAAATCTTATCAAGGTATGTGCTTTGTGAAAGACCTATGAGGCGTCTCGATCTATCTCTATAGATCTTGATGCCTAATATGTAAGCAGCTTCTCCAAGGTCCTTCATTGAAAAACACTTATTCAAGTAGGCCTTAATGCTGTCCAGAAATTCTATATTATTTCCCATCAAGAGTATGTCATCTACATATAATATGAGAAATGCTACAGAGCTCCCACTCACTTTCTTGTAAACGCAGGCTTCTCCATAAGTCTGCATAAACCCAAATGCTTTGATCATCTCATCAAAGCGAATATTCCAACTCCGAGATGCTTGCACCAGCCCATAAATGGATCGCTGGAGCTTGCATACTTTGTTAGCGTTCTTAGGATCGACAAAACCTTCCAGCTGCATCATATACAGTTCTTCCTTAAGATGCCCGTTAAGGAATGCTGTTTTGACGTCCATCTGCCATATCTCATAATCATAGTATGCGGCAATTGCTAACATGATTCGGACGGACTTTAGCTTCGCTACGGGAGAGAATGTCTCGTCGTAGTCAATCCCTTGAACCTGTCGATAACCCTTAGCGACAAGTCGAGCTTTATAGATGGTGACATTACCATCCGCGTCTGTCTTCTTCTTAAAGATCCATTTGTTTTCTATCGCTCGCCGATCATCGGGCAAGTCTGTCAAAGTCCATACTTTGTTTTCATACATGGATTCTATCTCGGATTTCATGGCTTCAAGCCATTTGTTGGAATCTGGGCCCGCCATCGCTTCTTCATAGTTTGAAGGTTCACCGTTGTCTAACAACATGATTTCCAGGACGGGGTTGCCGTACCACTCTGGTGCGGAACGTGTCCTTGTGGACCTACGAAGTTCAGTAGCAACTTGATCCGAAGTACCTTGATCATCATCATTGGTTTCCTCTTCAGTTGGTGTGGGCATCACAGGAACATTTTCCTGAGCTGCACCACTTTCCCGTTCGAGAGGTAGTACTTCATCGAGTTCTACTTTCCTCCCACTTACTTCTTTCGAGAGAAACTCTTTTTCCAGAAAGCATCCGTTCTTGGCAACAAAAATTTTGCCCTCGGATCTTAAGTAGAAGGTATACCCGACAGTTTCCTTAGGGTATCATATGAAGACGCATTTTTCCGACTTGGGTTCGAGCTTTTCAGGTTGAAGTTTCTTGACATAAGCATCGAATCCCCAAACTTTTAGAAACGACAGCTTAGGTTTCTTCCCAAACCATAATTCATACGGTGTCGTCTCAACGGATTTAGACGGTGCCCTATTTAAAGTGAATGTAGCTGTCCCTAGAGCGTATCCCCAAAATGATAGCGGTAAATCAGTAAGAGACATCATAGACCGCACCATATCCAATAGAGTGCGATTACGATGTTCGGACACACCGTTTCGCTGAGGTGTTCCAGGCGGCGTGAGTTGTGAAACGATTCCACATTTCCTTAAGTGTGTGCCAAATTCGTGACTTAAATATTCTCCTCCACGATCTGATCGTAGGCACTTTATCTTTCGGTCACGTTGATTCTCCACCTCATTCTGAAATTCCTTGAACTTTTCAAAGGTCTCAGACTTGTGTTTCATTAAGTATACCCATATCTACTTAAGTCATCAGTGAGAGTGAGAACATAACGATATCCCCCGCGAGCCTCAACGCTCATTGGACCGCACACATCGGTATGTATGATTTCCAATAAGTTGGTTGCTCGCTCCATTGTTCCGGAGAACGGAGTCTTGGTCATCTTGCCCATGAGGCATGGTTCGCACGTGTCAAACGATTCATAATCAAGAGACTCTAAAAGTCCATCGGCATGGAGCTTCTTCATGCGCTTGACACCAATGTGACCAAGGCGGCAGTGCCACAAGTATGTGGGACTATCGTTATCAACTTTACATCTTTTGGCATCTACACTATGAACATGTGTAATATTACGCTCGAGATTCATTAAGAATAAACCATTGACCATCGGAGCATGACCATAAAACATATCTCTCATATAAATCGAACAACCATTATTCTCAGACTTAAATGAGTAGCCATCTCGTATTAAACGAGATCCAGATACAATGTTCATGCTCAAACTTGGCACTAAATAACAATTAATAAGGTTCAAAACTAATCCCGTAGATAAATGTAGAGGCAGCGTGCCGACGGTGATCACATCGACTCTGGAACCATTCCCGACGCGCATCGTCACCTCGTCCTTCGCCAGTCTCCGTTTATTCCGCAGCTCCTGCTGTGAGTTACAAATATGAGCAACGGCACCGGTATCAAATACCCAGGAGTTACTACGAGTACTGGTAAGGTACACATCAATTACATGTATATCAAATATACCTTTGGTTTTGCCAGCCTTCTTATCTGCTAAGTATTTGGGGCAGTTCCGCTTCCAGTGACCCTTCCCCTTGCAATAAAAGCACTCAGTCTCAGGCTTAGGTCCATTCTTTGACTTCTTCCCGGTAACTGGCTTACCAGGCGCGGCAACCTCCTTGCCGTCCTTCTTGAAGTTCTTCTTACCCTTGCCCTTCTTGAACTTAGTGGTCTTATTGACCATCAACACTTGATGTTCTTTCTTGATTTCAGCCTCTGCTGACTTCAACATCGAGAACACTTCAGGAATGGTCTTTTCCATCCCCTGCATGTTGTAGTTCATCACAAAGCTCTTGTAGCTTGGTGGGAGCGACTGGAGGATTCTGTCAATGACCGCCTCATCTGGGAGGTTAATGTTCAGCTGGGTCATACGGTTGTGCAACCCAAACATCTTCAGGATGTGCTCACTGACAGAACTGTTTTCCTCCATCTTACAACTGTAGAACTTGTCGGAGACATCATATCTCTCGACCCGGGCATGAGCTTGGAAAACTAGTTTCAGCTCTTCGAACATCTCATATGCTCCGTGATGCTCAAAACGCTTTTGGAGCCCCGGTTCTAAGCTGTAAAGCATGCCGCACTGAACGAGGGAGTAATCATCAGCGCGAGTTTGCCAAGCATTCATAATGTCTTGGTTCTCTGGGACGGGAGCGTCACCTAGCGGTCCTTCTAGGACATATTGTTTCCTGGCAGCTATGAGGATGATCCTCAGGTTCCGGACCCAGTCCGTATAGTTGCTGCCATCATCTTTCAGCTTGGTTTTCTCTAGGAACGCGTTGAAGTTCATGTTGACATGAGCGTTGGCCATTTGATCTACAAGACATATTTGCAAAGGTTTTAGACTAAGTTCATGATAATTAAGTTCTAATAAAATTATGAACTCCCACTCAGATTAGACATCCCTTTAGTCATCTAAGTGTTACACGATCCGAGTCAACTAGGCCGTGTCCGATCATCACGTGAGACGGACTAGTCATCGTGGGTGAACATTCTCATGTTGATCGTATCTTCCATACGACTCATGTTCGACCTTTCGGTCTCCGTGTTCCGAGGCCATGTCTGCACATGCTAGGCTCGTCAAGTTAACCCTAAGTGTTTTCGCTGTGTAAAACTGTCTTACACCCGTTGTATGTGAACGTAAGAATCCATCACACCCGATCATCACGTGGTGCTTAGAAGCGACGAACTGTAGCAACGGTGCACAGTTAGGGGAGAACACTTCTTGAAATTTTTGTAAGGGATCATCTTATTTACTACCGTCGTCCTAAGTAAACAAGATGCATAAACATAATAAACATCACATGCAATTATATAGTTGTGACATGATATGGCCAATATCATATAGCTCCATTGATCTTCATCTTCGGGGCTCCATGATCATCTTGTCATCGGCTTGACACCATGTTCTCCATCATCATGATCTCCATCATCGTGTCTTCATGAAGTTGTCACGCCAACGACTACTTCTACTTCTATGGCTAACGCGTTTAGCTATAAAGTAAAGTGAGTTACATGGCGTTCTTCAATGACACGCAGGTCATACAAAAAATAAAGACAACTCCTATGGCTCCTGCCGGTTGTCATACTCATCGACATGCAAGTCGTGAATCCTATTACGAAGAACATGATCTCATACATCACAATTCATCATTCATCACAACTTCTGGCCATATCACATCACATGATCAATCGCTGCAAAAACAAGTTAGACGTCCTCTAATTGTTGTTGCATCTTTTACATGGCTGCAATTGGGTTCTAGCAAGAACGTTTTCTTACCTATGAATAACCACAACGTGATTTTGTCAACTTCTATTTACCCTTCATAAGGGCCCTTTTCATCGAATCCGCTCCAACTAAAGTGGGAGAGACAGACACCCGCCAGCCACCTTATGCAACTAGTGCATGTCAGTCGGTGGAACCGGTCTCACGTAAGCGTACGTGTAAGGTTGGTCCGGGCCGCTTCATCCCACAATACCGCCGAAGCAAGAAAAGACTAGTAGAGGCAAGTAAGATGACAAAATCCATGCCCACAACAAAATTGTGTTCTACTCGTGCAAAGAGAACTACGCATAGACCTAGCTCATGATGCCACTGTTGGGGAACGTTGCAGAAAATTAAATTTTTTCCTACGGTTTCACCAAGATCCATCTATGAGTTCATCTAAGCAACGAGTCAAGGGAGAGAGTTTGCATCTACATACCACTTGTAGATCACGAGCGGAAGCTAGCCAAGGGGGTGGTGATGATGGAGTCGTACTCGAACGTGATTCGGATCACCGATGTCCAAGTGCTGAACGGACAGCACCTCCGCGTTCAACACACGTACGGGACGGGAGACGTCTCCTCCTTCTTGATCCAGCAAGGGGGAAGGAGAGGTTGAGGAAGATTGCTCCAACGGCAGCACGACGGCGTGGTGTAGTTGGTGCAGCAGTACTCCGACAGGGCTTCGCCAAGCATATACGGAGGAGGAGAGGTGTTGGGGAGGGGAGGGGCTGCGCCTTGGCTTGTCTTAAGCTCCCATGCGCCTCCCCACTATATATAGGGGTGGAGGGGCTGGTTTCTTGCCCTCCAAGTCCATTGGGGCGTTGGCCAAGGTGGGAGGAAAGAAATCCCATCATTTCCTTCCCCACCGATTGTTATCCCCCCTTTTTAGGGATCTTGATCTTATCCCTTCGGGATATGATCTTATTCCTTCTAAGGGGGGATCTTGGTGCGCCTTGACCAGGGGTGTCGGGCCTTTCCCCCACTACTCACGTTCATGTGGGTCCCCCCATGCAGGTGGGCCCCACTCCGGAACCTTCTAGAACCTTCCTGGTACAATACCGAAAAATCCCGAACATTTTCCGGTGGCCAAAATAGGACTTCCCATATATAAATATTTACCTCCGGACCATTCCGGAACTCCTCGTGACGTCCGGGATCTCATCCGAGACTCCGAGAAACATTCCGTAACCACATACAAACTTCCTTTATAACCCTAGCGTCATCGAACCTTAAGTGTGTAGACCCTACGGGTTCGGGAGACATGTAGACATGACCGAGACGTTCTCCGGTCAATAACCAACAGCGGGATCTGGATACCCATGTTGGCTCCCACATGCTTCTCGATGTTGTCATCGGATGAACTATGATGTCGAGGATTCGACCAAACCCTGTATACAATTCCCTTTGTCAATCGGTACGTTACTTGCCCGAGACTCGATCGTCGGTATCCCAATACCTTGTTCAGTCTCGTTACCGGCAAGTCACTTTACTCGTACCGTAATGCATGATCTCGTGGCCAACACTTTGTTCACCTTGAGCTCATTATGATGATGCATTACCGAGTGGGCCCAGAGATACCTCTCCGTCATACGGAGTGACAAATCCCAGTCTCGATCCGTGTCAACCCAACAGCTACTTCCGGAGATACCTGTAATGCACCTTTATAGTCACCCAGTTACATTGTGACGTTTGATACACCCAAGGCACTCCTACGGTATCCGGGAGTTACACGATCTCATGGTCTAAGGAAGAGATACTTGACATTGGCAAAGCTCTAGCAAACGAACTAAACGACCTTTGTGCTATGCTTAGGATTGGGTCTTGTCCATCACATCATTCTCCTAATGATGTGATCCCGTTATCAACGACATCCAATGTCCATAGCCAGGAAATCATGACTATCTGTTGATCACAACGAGCTAGTCAACTAGAGGCTCACTAGGGACATATTGAGGTCTATGTATTCACACGTGTATTACGATTTCCGGATAATACAGTTATAGCATGAATAAAAGACAATTATCATGAACAATGAAATATAATAACACTTTTATTATTGCCTCTAGGGCATATTTCCAACATAAGTCAATGTTGTATTCATGCCCCAATCATGAGCTCTCTCGGGAAATGGTTATTCAGAACTTTTATGCTCGGCTTTCTCTTGATAATCGAAACTTGCTCGATACTTCCTGTGATGGTTCCTATATGATGAAGACTATTGATTTCAAATGGGACTTATTGGAAAGAATTAAACGCAACTCTGAAGATTGGGGTTCCGACGATGGTAAGGAGTCAGGTATGACACCTAAGTTCGATTGTGTTAAATCTTTTATGGATACTGATGCTTTCTGTGGATTTAGCTCTAAGTGTGGACTTGACTCTGAGATAGTAGCTACTTTTTGTGAAACTTTAGCTACTCACATTGATCTCCCTAAAGAGAAGTGGTTTAAATATAATCCTCCTGTTGAAGTGAAAGTACTTGCACCCATTACAGTCGAAGAAAAGACTATTACATATAGGGATCCTATTATTCCTACTGCTTATGTCGAAAAACCTCCTTTTCCTGTTAGGATAAAAGATCATGCTAAAGCTTCAACTGTTGTTTGTAAGAGTAGTACTAGGACCTATACACCTCCTGAGCAAATTAATGTTGAACCTGGTATTGCTATGATTAAAGATCTCTTGGATGAGGACTTAGATGGGCATGTTATCTCTTTGTTGGGTGAAACTGCTAATATTGCTAGACCCGATACTAAGACACGTAGACCTGTTGTAGGCACGCCTGTTATTTCTGTTAAAAGAGGAGATCATTGTTATCATGGCTTATGTGATATGGGTGCTAGTGCTAGTGCGATACCTTATGATCTTTATAAAGAAATTATGCACGATATTGCACCTGTTGAATTAGAAGACATTGATGTAAAATTAAGCTTGCTAATAGGGACACCATTAAACCTATTGGGATTGTTAGAGATGTTGGAGTCTTGTGTGGGAAGATTAAATACCCTGCTGATTTTCTTGTTCTTGCTTCCCCACAAGATGATTTTTGTCCCATTATTTTTGGTAGACCCTTCTTGAATATTGCTAGTGCTAAGATTAATTGTAAAAGGAAGGTCGTCACTGTTGGCATAGATGGTATGTCTCATGAGTTCAATTTTGCTAAGTTTAGTAGACAACCTCGTGAAAGGGAACCACCTAGTAAGGATGAGATTATTGGTCTTGCTTCCATTGCTGTTCCTCCAACTAATCCGTTAGAACATTATTTGCTAGACCATGAAAATGATATGTTTATGAAGGGAAGGGAAGAAATAGATGAAGTGTTCCTTAAACAAGAACCTATGCTGAAACATAACCTTCCCGTTGAAATTCTTGGGGATCCACCTCCACCCAAGGGTGATCCCGTGATTGAACTCAAACCCTTACCTGATAATCTTAAGTATGCTTATCTTGATGAAAAAGAAATATATCCTATTATTATTAGTGCTAACCTTTCATAGAAAGAAGAAGAAAGATTATTGAAAACTCTGAAGAAGCACCGAGCTGCTATTGGATATACTCTGGATGATCTTAAGGGCATTAGTCCCACATTATGTCAACACAAAATTTCAGTGGAGAAAGATGCCAAACCAGTTAGAGATCCTCAAAGACGATTGAATCCCAAAATGAAGCAAGTGGTAAGAAAGGAGATACTAAAGCTCCTTGAGGCAGGTATTATTTATCCCGTTGCTGATAGTGAATGGGTAAGCCATGTCCATTGTGTCCCTAAAAATGGAGGTATTACCGTTGTTCCTAATGATAAAGATGAATTGATCCCACAAAGAATTATTACAGGCTATAGGATGGTAATTGATTTTCGTAAGTTAAATAAAGCTACTAAGAAAGATCATTACCCTTTACCTTTTATTGATCAAATGCTAGAAAGGCTATCCAAACACACACATTTTTGCTTTCTAGATGTTTATTCTGGCTTCTCTCAAATACCTGTGTCCGCGAAGGATCAATCTAAAACTACTTTTACTTTTACTTTTGGTACTTTTGCTTATAAACATATGCCTTTTGGTTTATGTAATGCACCTGCTACCTCTCAAAGATGCATGATGGCTATATTTTCTGATTTTTGTGAAAAGATTTGTGAGGTATTCATGGATGACTTCTCCGTCTATGGATCCTCTTTTGATGATTGTTTGAGCAACCTTGATCAAGTTTTGCAGAGATGCGAAGACACTAGTCTCGTCCTGAATTGGGAAAAGTGTCACTTTATGGTTAATGAAGGCATTGTCTTGGGGCACAAGATCTCCGAGAGAGGTATTGAAGTTGATAAAGCCAAAGTTGATGCTATTGAAAAGATGCCATGTCCTAAGGACATAAAAGGTATAAGAAGTTTCCTTAGTCATGCCAGCTTTTATAGGAGGTTCATTAAGGACTTCTCTAAAATCTCTAGGCCTTTGACTAATTTATTGCAAAAAGATATTCCTTTTGTCTGTGATGATGATTGCGTAGAAGCATTTGAAACACTCAAGAAAGCTTTGATCACTGCACCTATTGTTCAGTCACCTGATTGGAATTTACCTTTTGAAATTATGTGCGATGCTAGTGATTATGCTGTAGGTGCTGTTTTAGGACAAAGAGTCGATAAGAAATTAAATGTTATCCAGTATGCTAGTAAGACTCTTGATACTGCCCAGAGAAACTATGCTACTACTGAAAAAGAGTTCTTAGCAGTTGTGTTTGCATGTGATAAGATTAGACCTTATATTGTTGATTCCAAAGTTACTATTCACACTGATCATGCTGCTATTAAATATCTTATGGAAAAGAAAGATGCTAAGCCTAGACTCATTAGATGGGTTCTCTTGCTCCAAGAATTTGACTTCCATATTATTGATAGAAAGGGAGCTGAGAACCCCGTTGCAGACAACTTGTCTAGGTTAGAGAATGTTCTTGATGACCCACTGCCTATTATGATAGTTTTCCCGATGAACAATTAGTGGTTGTCAATGCTTTTCGTACTGCTCCTTGGTATGCTGATTATGCTAATTACATTGTTGCTAAATATATACCGCCTAGTTTCACATACCAGCAAAAGAAAAAGTTCTTTTATGATTTAAGACATTACTTTTGGGATGATCCACACCTTTATAAAGAAGGAGTAGATGGTATTATTAGACGTTGTGTGACTGAGCATGAACAGGAACAAATCCTACGCAAGTGTCACTCTGAATCCTATGGAGGACACCATGCTGGAGATAGAACTGCACACAAGGTACTACAATCTGGTCTTTATTGGCCTACTCTCTTGAAAGATGCTCGTAAGTTTGTCTTATCTTGTGATGTATGTCAAAGAATAGGTAACATTAGTAGACGTCAAGAAATGCCTATGAATTATTCTCTTGTTATTGAACCGTTTGATGTTTGGGGCTTTGATTATATGGGACCTTTTCCTACCTCCAATGGTTATACACATATTCTAGTTGCTGTTGATTACATTACTAAGTGGGTAGAATCTATTCCAACTAGTAGTGCTGATCATAACACTTCTATTAAAATGCTTAAAGAAGTTATTTTTCCAAGGTTCGAAGTCCCTAGATATCTTATGACTGATGGTGGTTCACACTTTATTCATGGTGCCTTCCGTAAGATGCTCGCTAAGTATGATGTCAATCATAGAATCGCATCTCCTTATCACCCGCAATCTAGTGGTCAAGTAGAGTTGAGCAATAGAGAGCTCAAATTAATTTTGCAAAAGATTGTGAATAGATCTAGAAAGAATTGGTCCAAAAAACTTGATGATGCATTATGGGCCTATAGAACAGCATACAAAAATCCTATGGGTATGTCTCCATATAAGATGGTTTATGGAAAAGCATGTCATTTACCTCTTGAAATTGAACATAAAGCATATTGGGCCATTAAGGAGCTCGATTATGATTTCAAACTTGCCGGTGAGAAAAGGTTATTTGATATTAGCTCACTTGATGAATGGAGAACCCAAGCATATGAGAATGCTAAGCTTTTCAAAGAAAAAGTCAAACACTGGCATCATAAAAGGATACAATAGTGTGAGTTTAACGTAGGAGATTATGTGTTATTGTTCAACTCTCGTTTAAGATTTTTTGCAGGAAAACTTCTCTCAAAATGGGAAGGTCCCTACGTTATCGAGGAGATCTATCGTTCTGGTGCTATAAAAATCAACAACTTCGAAGGCACAAATCCAAGGGTGGTAAACGGTCAAAGAATTAAACATTATATTTCAGGTAATCCTATAAATGTTGAAACTAATATTATTGAAACCATAACCCTTGAGGAATACATAAGCGACACTTTCCAGAATGTTCCAGACTCCGAAAAGGCATAGGTACGTGGTACGGTAAGTAAACCGACTCCAAAACAACTCTAATGGCATTTTTTATCAGTTTTGGATTATTTAAGAATTTTAGGAAGAAAGAAGTAGTCCGAAAGGGACACGAGGCTCCCACGAGAGAGGAGGCTGCCCCCTATCTCGTGGGCACCGCGTGTGCATCCCGGACTCCGTTTTCTTGTATGTTACGTATTTTGGTCGGTAAAAATTCATTATATATACTCCCGAAGGTTTTGACCACCGTATCACGCAAATATCCTCTGTTTTTGTTTCGAGCTGTTTCTGTTTCAGATATAGAGCATCATGTCGTCTCCAAGCGCTCCCAAGAACAAGTTTTTCGAGAGAGTTATCAACCCCTATCTCGCGGAGGTGCTGCATCATCCTCAAACCATTGAGATGCGTGAGGGGGTGCTGCACATCCGTGATGTAGAGGGACCAAGGCGTACATGGAGCATGGAGACAAAGCTCGAAGCCGTGGAGCAAGAAGTTTTCAAGTGTCAAGGGATGGTGGAGCATGGACTCAACGCCAACCAGATGATGATCACGGAGTTCACCAACAACCACAAGCTAGATGCCAAAGTCATTGGGGAGACCATCTTCAAACTTCAAGAGAAAATCGAGCACCTCCAAGCACAGATATATAGCCTGCAAAACCAGAACTGTGAGTATGAATATAGATTCAAGCGAATGAGTTTGGCTGCAGATTTAAGGATCCCGAAGACTCGATCATCCTTTTATGATGGAGAGCCGATGCCCTGGAAGACAGACGACAAGCCTACATCATCAACAACTCCTACTTCACCACCTCCGAAGAAATAATCACATGGGTATGGGCACTCCCCTTGGCAACTGCCAAGCTTGGGGGAGGTGCCCCGGTATCGTATCACCATCACACTCCTATTTTTACCACTTTATTTAGTTTGATCCTTTTAGTAGTATCTTGATCTAGTAGTTTGAAGTTTTTGATATCAAGTAGTTGAGTCCGTGTGCTATCTATAATAAAGATTAGTTTGAAGTTTTTGATATCAAGTAGTTGATCTAGATTTGCATTGTGATCTCTTTATGTAATCGAGTCCGTGTGCTATCTATAATAAAGATTAGTGTTGAGTCCAGGGCTTTTCCATGTTGCTATGATCTCATGAAAGTAGAAAGAACAAAAGAGTTCATATTGATCTTATGGATAGTGATAACTTCACACATAGAAAGTATGAGGCATAAAAATTGTTGAGAGTTGATGAACGTAGCCTTGGTCATCGTTGCAATTAATAGGAAGTGATAAGGAAAGAGGGGTTCACATATAAATATATTATCTTGGACATCTTTTATGATTGTGAAGCACTCATTAAGTATGACATGCTAAAAGAGTTGATGTTGGACAAGGAAGACAACGTAATGGTTTATGTTTTCCGACATCTCAGTTAAAGTATATTGTCATTGACCTTCCAAACATGTTGAGCTTGCCTTCCCCCCTTTTGCTAGCCAAATTCCTTGCACTAAGTAGAGATACTACTTGTGCTTCCAAATATCCTCAAATCCAGTTTTTCCATGAGAGTCCACCATACCTACCTATGGATTGAGTAAGATCCTTCAAGTAAGTTGTCATCGGGGCAAGAAATAAAAATTGCTCTCTAAATATGTATGACTTATTAGTGCAGAGAAAATAAACTTTGTACGAACTTGTCGTGGAAGTAATAAAAGCGACAGACTGCATAATAAAGGTCCACATACAAGGGGTAATATAAAGTGACGTTCTTTTGCACTAAGATTTTATGCATCAACCCTAAACGCGCATGACAACCTCTGCTTCCCTCTGCGAAGGTCCTATCTTTTACTTTATGTTTTTACTTTATGCTTGAGTCAAGGTGATGATCACCTTTCCCTTTTTATTTTTTATCCTTTGGCAAGCTCCTCGTGTTTGAAAGATCATGATACAAATATCCAATTGGATGTAAGTTGGCATAGGCTATTATCGTTGACATCACCTAAAGGTGAATACGTTGGGAGGCAACACAATAAGCCCCTATCTTTCTCATTGCCCGGCTGAAACTCTATAACCACAAGTATTGCGTGAGTGTTAACAATTATAGGAGACTACGAGATAGTTGAGCATGTGAGCTTGCTAAAAAGCTCTATAATTGACTCTTTCTGATGTTACGATAAATTGCAATTGCTTCAATGACTGAGATTATAGTTTGTTAGTTCCCAATGAAGTTTTTGAACCATACTTGACATTGTGAATTGCTTATTACTTGACCATAGGAAATCATATGACAAAATCCATATATGTTGATGTTATTAGAATGATGATGATGCCCTCATGTCCGTATTTTATTTTTTATCGACACCTCTATCTCTAAACATGTGGACATATTTTTCAATTTCGGCTTCCGCTTGAGGACAAGCGAGGTCTAAGCTTGGGGGAGTTGATACGTCCATTTTGCATCATGCTTTATATCAATATTTATTGCATTATGGGCTGTTATTACACTTTATATCCCAATACTTATGGCAATTCTGTCTTATTTTACAAGGTTTACCATGAAGAGGGGGAATGCTGGCAGCTGGAATTCTGGCTGGAAAAGGAGCAAACGTTGGAAACCTATTCTGCACAACTCCAAAAGTCCTGAAACTCCACGAAACAACTTTTTGGATTTAATAAGAATTTATGAGCGAAAGAAATAGGCCAGGGGGCCCACACCCTGTCCAGGAGACAGGGGGCATGCCCCCCCCCTCGTAGGGCGCGACCCCCTATCTCCTGGGCCCCTTGGTGGGCCTCCGGCGTCCATCTTCTGCTATATCATCACTTTTACCCTGGAAAAAATCGTGGTCAAGCTTATGGGACGAAACTCCGTCGCCACGAGGCGAAACCTTGGCGGAATCAATCTAGGTCTCTGGCGGAGCTGTTCTGCCGGGGACACTTCCCTCCGGGAGGGGGAAATCATCACCAATGTCATCACCAACGATCGTCTCATCGGGAGGGGGTCAATCTCCATCAACATCTTCACCAGCACCATCTCCTCTCAAAACCCTAGTTCATCTCTTGTATCCAATCTTGTATCAAAACCACAAATTGGTACCTGTTGGTTGCTAGTAGTGTTGATTACTCCTTGTAGTTGATGCTAGTTGGTTTACTTGGTGGAAGATCATATGTTCAGATCCTTTGTGCATATTATTACTTCTCTGATTATGAACATGAATATGCTTTGTGAGTAGTTATGTTTGTTCCTGAGGACATGGGTGAAGTCTTGCTATTAGTAGTCATGTGAATTTGGTATTCGTTCGATATTTTGATGAGATGTATGTTGTCTTTCCTCTAGTGGTGTTATGTGAACGTCGACTACATGAAACTTCACCATTATTTGGGCCTAGAGGAAGGATGGGGAAGTAATAAGTAGATGATGGGTTGCTAGAGTGACAGAAGCTTAAACCCTAGTTTATGTGTTGCTTCGTTAGGGGTTGATATGGACCCATATGTTTAATGTTGTGGTTAGGTTTACCTTAATACTCCTTTTTGTAGTTGTGGATGCTTGCAATAGGGGTTAATCATAAGTGGGATGCTTGTCCAAGTTAGGGCAGTACCCAAGTACCAGTCTACCCACATATCAAATTATCAAAGTACCGAATGCGAATCTTATGAACGTGATGAAAACTAGCTTGACGATAATTCCCAATGTGTCCTCGGGAGCTCCTTCTTCATGATTAGAATTTGTCTAGGCTTATCCTTTGCTACATAAAGGATTGGGCCACCTTGCTGCACTTTATTTACTTTATTTACTTTTTTCTCGTTACTATTTATCTTATCACAAAACTATCTATCACTTACTATTTCAGTGCTTGCAGAGAAAACCTTACTGAAAACCGCTTATCATTTCCTTCTGCTCCTCGTTGGGTTCGACACTCTTACTTATCGAAAGGACTACGATAGATCCCCTATACTTTTGGGTCATCAATCCACTGAACCTTCCAGCCTAAAGTACAACATAGTGACTAAAGAATAAACCTAGACTATACAATAAAGAAATTACGACATATTACATTCAATGGGAATCAAAGTTCGCTACCGGTGATAATAAAGCGCAACATGACCGCGGATTACATACGCAGGGCATCAAAGGTTGCCATTAGTGCATATAAACGCGCCGACAAAAGAATATACAAAACTGAGAGCACTTCAGAAGGCACTAGGCCTGGCCAAGACGGGCCCCGCAAGCAGCCGAACAAGCTGATGAGACCTCAGTTGTGTCAACGATAGATGCTTCATCCCTAGCTGTATGGCACCATAGTGCGCAAGGAAGTCCTCTGACATCTTCATTACACCTTTGACTTCAAGTCGGAGCTGAGCTGAAGCAAGCCTTTCCGCTTTATGTTGAGACTGAAGAAGTCGAACTGATTGAGGCAGCGACTGCACAAAGGTTGTCTCGCACCTGCTGGTGAGTAGCTTCAACTCACTGTCTTCATCAAGACAGGACCTTGGGGTCATCTCGCTGTCCTCAAGATGGTTTGGCTCACTATCTCCTCTAAAGTTCTGCCTGGCATAAGAGGTACGACTCTAAAAGAGAAACAAGGAGACACATAACAGGTTTCACAATTATATAAGCAAATAAATGGATCTGATCTTCATAAGAACCTGTTTTTACAACTACAATTTAAAACTGGTAGTTGTTGCAAACATCCAATCAGATGTAAACAGCAAGGTAAACAGCAGTGGAGGAAATGATGCCTATCCAAATCTATACTAGGACAAAGTTTGAAGGCTTGAGAAGGATGAACTCACATTACATGTTAACACGGGCTAGACAAAGCCCTTCTCCATGTTGATGGAAGGATAATTCAATAAATTCCCCAAAGAAAATTCTTTATAAGCGTTGCCATTATTCTACATTTTGCAAAGAGTAAATATAGATCAAATAATATTGGAAGAAACAGAGGATAATGAAGCTCAGGTGCAGACTGATGATACGTAATCAAATAGCAATTAATTAAGTACATCGTTACAAGGCAAAAGGTACTAACAAGAGGAATGCAGACATCGACATGTGCAGTGGCATTGGCCTTATTCAACATTTTGGTAAGAGTAAATGTAGATATGATAATTTGGAGAAAGTGGAGGGCAGGGTAGATAAGATGCAGAGTAATGCTAGACAATCAAATATCTTGCGATGCAACTACAATAATACCACCATCGTTCATTATTACTTGTCTCTCAAATGGATGTATCTAGCACTATTAAGTTCTAAATACATCCAATTGATCAACAATTAATTCGATACAGAGGGAGTACATGACAACAGGTACTTACATGAGCAATCCGAAACTTCATAACCATTGTGTTAATTCTGCATTTATCTAAGAGTAAATATAGATCTTATAATTTCAAGCAAAGGGAGGATAAAGAAGAGAACATTTACAGTGATGCTACATAATCAAACAGCAATGAGTGTAAGTATGCTGACAAAGGGCAAGAGGTACTGATAAGAGCAATGCAGAGCTAGTATTGTTGTGGGATCCTATGATCCTTTGAGAAAGGAGATACATCTGAAATTAGTTTTCATACAAGAGAGAAGGTAAGGCACATGCAGAAATTTAGGAGTTCAAATTTTGAATTGATATCATAGACAGTACCTGACGCTGGGCTCTCAGCAGTTCTAATAGGGGTTTGGCCAGTGGAGTAGGGGTAAAGTGTGGTACAGTTGGGCCTGTGTTTTCTGTGGCTGCTGATCTATCTGATTTAACAGGTATCACTACCTTTTCCAAATACCTAGTTTGTACTCCTTGAGGATCTGCACTCACGATCTTCCTTTTGGACATCTATTACGAAAGAACAACATTTGACTGGAAAAAAATAGTATGACAACACATGGAATAGGTAGAGAAAATGGATAGGTATGACATATACTCATATATGATGCTTAAACTAAGCAGATGGTGTAACAAAGTAGAAGTAATGCAAGAGTTCAGATGCAAAATATGTGCGACCAATGCAACCTTGCCAAGTTAGAGCAAGCACCTTGATGGGTGAATAAGATAGGCCATCCCCACCATGCCAAGTTTGTTAGCCAGTGGATTGTTCCACAATATTCCTCTCGTGTGCCCATTCTCATATTAGTTTTGATAATGTTCAATACCTGACATGCATGAAAACATAAAAATAAGTGAGATTATCTTTGTAATGCGGAATTGATTATAATCCAACACTGCCTCCCTGTAAACCTCTTTGTGCTATCACTACAATTCTTCTAAGAGATGCCATGCATGCCGTAATTTGGTGTGCGCATTAATTTAATGTGTCCTACTACTCAAAATATGTGAGCTATAGAAGTGATGACACTTTGCAAATGACAACTTCAACATATAGTAAAGAAGAACAAGTCGACCTGACCTAACAGATTCAAAATATACTAAGGGAGAACAACTCGACCTGACCAGTCGACCGCAAGAGAAGAGGGTCATCTTAAAGAGGAGCAAAAGAGCAAGCACATTGAAGATAGTACAAGTCTTTCTATACAATGTCGGTTGGCCACCCATGATGAACCAGAGCGCACAGAGAAATACTATTCCTTCCGGTCTCCCCATATGTGGCTCACATGCATTTCGAAACTAAAGTAGGAACATTTAGCTGAACAATTAAACATCTCTCAGTTTTACTAATATCAGCATAATATCATATTTGAATTTGTACAACTAAGCTTGTTTAGCTCGATGGGTGGAGCAGTGCTATTACGACACGAACCACGTAGGTTGATCGTGGTCATCATAAAATGGGGAAACCGTAAGCATGATGAGTATAGTGTTGACCGTGGCAGTGGGATGGCAGATCTGAAGCTGCAAACCGCGCAAAGGGTAGTTAGCAACCGATGTTTTCTTTGAAATAACAACTAAGATTTGGTATGGAAAAGAAAGTACAGTCAACAAGTGACAAAGAAATGCAATTATGATGTCTCTCTATATGTCACGACATGCATTTGGAAACTCAAGTGGGACCTTTAGTTAACCAATTAAATGTGTCTGTTAACTAATATCAGTATCATATCACAATCATATTTGAACAACTAAGCCTTGGATTGAGTGTTGTGTTGTTTAGCTTGAAGGGTGGAGTAATGCTAGTACGATAGAAAGCACCTACGCAGATCATAGTAGAGTAGATAAAAGGGGAAAACCCTAAGCATCAAGAGTAAAATCAGGAAAGTGGAACTAGCTGGACCAGTGGGTGGTGCACATGCTTTTCGAAACGAATATAGGAACATTAGGTGACCAAGTAAACGTTCTCTGTTTTAGTGATATGAGCATCATATTAGATTCGTATTTCAACACGTAAGCTTTGGAATTATGAGTGGCATGTTGTTTCGCTTAATGGGTTGAGGTCTTGACGAGCAGTGCTAGCACGACACGAAGCACCTACGATGATGGTAGTGAATATGAAGGAGGAAAAACCATAAGCTTTACGAGTATAGTGATTGTGCCATGGCGGATCTGAAGGTGCAAACCGGACAAAGCTACTTCGCAACCAATGTTTGCTTTCAACTAGCCACTATGATTTGGTACGGACAAGAAAAGTACAGTAAACAATTTACAATCTATTTTCAGGTGAGATCAATAACTTAAGCACATATGGAAGAGTACCACCTCTCTTGCGATGCCGTGTAGGCCCCTGTTGATAGATTGAGGGTGTTGCGGGTGCGATGGCTGTCGATGGCGGGGAAGAAGAGTTTAGACGGCAGACGGCTGGGTCGGGGGATAAATCATGTTGCCGTGGACGAGGCGGTCATAGGAGCGGCAACGGCAAGGTGGATGAAAGCGCCGATGAAGCGAGAGTATGCGATGAAAGGATGCTGGTCCGGCACCATGGACGAGAGACTTCCATCTCTTGCAGTGGACGACGGGGTAGGGGTAGCGGCTCCGGCAAGGTGGAGGATGAGGTGGCGGACGGAGGAGGCTGGCCGCAGTGGGGAGGTTGTCGTGGTGTCGATGGTGTATGAATTGGGAAATGGAGGGGGAGGGGGGATCTCAAACTTTGGGGCGCGCTTGTCTGAAATGTGGGAAAGTTACGAACTTATCCCTCGTTTAAAACTTTGGACATCACGTCGGTTGGGGATAGGACGGTAATCTCACATCTCCCAAATATTTGCCGGTAATGATTTCGGGCGAGGAGAGGGTGTTTTGCCGCCCACGGTTGGCGCCCATGGTGTATGAACGGGGCTGACAGGTAGGGCGGTTGTGTCACGTCTGAGGGAAGTTACACATCTACCCCTATTTAAAATATTAGCCTACATCGATTTCGGACGA
This sequence comes from Triticum aestivum, assembly GCF_018294505.1. Taxonomy (NCBI): domain Eukaryota; kingdom Viridiplantae; phylum Streptophyta; class Magnoliopsida; order Poales; family Poaceae; genus Triticum; species Triticum aestivum. The sequence goes on from NC_057804.1 coordinate 194,419,765, forward strand.
GGAGAGTTTGTTTTGCCGCCCACCGTGTATGAATGGGGAAATAGAGGGAGAGACACATGTCTTTTGGACAAGCTTGAATCAAATGTGTTTTGCCACCCACAGTTGGCGCCCACCGTGTCTGAATGGGCTTAGATGCCGATGTGTCACGTCTGATTGAAGTTACTAGTCTACCCCTATCAACAGCAGTGTAAATCTAGTCGATAAGAATGTCAAGTGTCAGGGGTAGACAGTAATTTCCATCTCGCAAACACTTGCTTCGTGCAGCCCACAAATGATAATGGGTGTTTAGCCGCTTCGTTCAAAACTCGGGAGAATTAGCATTCACGTCTGCCCTGGGCCCTGGCAACTAAATTCAAATCCAATTTGTATTCGATTACGAATATCCATAGATAATTCTACGTTTTGTTATTTATTTCTTCAAGACCACAACAAAGATTTATTCCACCTTTATATATGATTATGATTTAGAAATGTCATGATCTTCGAATTCAGTAGGTTGGATACACTTTGAGTCAAACAGTTATTTCATCCAATACAATATGCTCACATGAAAAACAATTCACCTTATGTCAATCATACAAGTACTGAGAGTTACCTCGCCTAAAAAATTCGGATAATTACAACACATGGACAACATAGCGGGTTTTACAACATAATCCATTCAGAGACATGACACAACATGCAAGTACAATAATCTAATGATAATTTCAACTAGTATCTAAAGAAGAACCAGGATTACCCTGGGCTTCAGATAGCAGAAACAGCAGGACCTCCTCCGTCTTCAAATGCAACATTCTTACTTCCTCCAATTCTTGGGTTGCTTCCATAATGCGTGCCGCTAATTGCATAATTTCTGGCCTTAAGATCAAGATTACCTCATTCATGGCAGCCACACCATCTCTTTCTGCCTCTAGTAGAGCCTCAAGAACTATAATATCTGTGCTCAGACTCTCCGGCGGTGTTGCCTCTGAACTACTACCATCTGGTACCATGGATGGCGCACTGCTTCCACAAATAGATTCTAGGGTTGTACATTGTGTCCCAGTGTGAATGGCATCCTGAAAGGTTTCTGCTGGACATAAGTAAGAGATAGTTATCGCATGATCCAGGCAGTAAGCTTACATGGTAAACGACATACGAATTATTGCCAAGCATGGCAAGCTATATTTAAATGGTTCGAAGCAGCATCAGCCGAAAAGAAATTAAAATGCTAAGATGAAACTACGGATGTAAGTGGCAAATAAACGACATTCGACAGTCCCATCTAGTTAGTGTTTGCTAGCTTCCTCGTTCACTTTGCTCAAAAAGCAAAAACTCTTTTGAACTATCATACCACTAGTGGACTTTAATCGGGATTAAACGGGACTCAATTGACATCCCTAGTTGAAAGGGAGTGTACCACCACTATATTTAAGTTGCCAAGGCATCTAAGCAGTTGAAATAATCTGAGAAAGCACTTAATAGTGTGGCCTCATATAAACTATGAAGACAGTCTTGCGATGAAGTTCAAAGGAAAAGTTAAGGACTCAAATGAACTAGGCATGCATTTCTTTACGATAGTACAGCGGGCACTGCTGACATATTGGCCAACTCAGGTATAGCGTAACAAGTAACAAACAAGCATTCGAATCAAGCAATACAGCAAAGCAGACAACTGAACTATTTATAATTTTGTAGGATTACAGGTTGAGGGCACAAGCCAAGAAAGCAGCCCACACGCATTACATTTCACATGTACTAAAACACACTGGCTTACAATATGTTGCTGTGAAGCCTCACTGCTGTTGCAATGTTCTTTGAAGATATCGTCAGCATCCCGTGGTTGCAAATCTAGTTATTGTAGTTTATTCTGCACCCTCTATTTAGGTAAAATTAATTTCAATCGCATGCACTGGTTCGAATCGATCATCAATGGTTCATCTAAACTAATGAAAGAAGGGTGTGTGCATACACGACAATATATCTGTGTCCCTCTATTTTTATGCTTGTTCGAGGTGCCAGCCCCAAAATAACAAATATTTTTCTTGATGGGGTTGGCAGCTCAATAATTAATAGAAGCATCAAATTAGTCATGCAACTTGGGAAGATCAAAAAAGTAATGAACAGAGGCTCGGAGCAGTGATGTAATAGCTAGCATCAGAAAATGTAGGGTAAAACAAACAAAAAGTAGCGGAACCACATGCTAGTTTGCTGATGTGTAATTAAGCATAGAGAACATGAAGTAGTCTGATGGAACCAACAGGTGGCATCAGAACAACACCATTATCATAAATATAGCATGCAAGAAGTAAAATAGTAGGCAGTGATATCTAGGAAGTACAGTAATACTTAGGACAAAACTAAAGCATATTAACTATATGTGCACTGGTATGTAATTTAGCACATGTAACATGTTCACTGCCAGAAGTATGGCCCTACAGGTGCAAGCAGAATAACGCTTCTCATGAAAAATTGAATGATGCCCTGAAGAAATTCAAAGGTGCGGTGCTTATGCTAAGAAAGCGAACGTAGGCGCCGGCCGTTGGATAATAGTACCTGATTCTCGGAGGCGTATGGGTATCGTTGTCATACTTGATAGCTAAGGATCGCCGATGGTGCTCGTGTTGCGGTTGAGTTTGGGCCGGCTGTCGCCATTGCTGAAGCGGCTCCGGTGCTTCGGTTGTGGCGCCTATCGACATACAAGAAAGCTCATCTGTGGTAAGTGAACAGTTGCACAATAAAGAAGAGAAAAACCAAAGGAGTACAAATTGAAATAACCTGATGAGGCTGCAGCGTCGGTAAAGCAGGGCCGGTGGAGTAGAATATGGCATCCGTGGAGCGGGTCCGGTGCAGTGGACGAAGGCTTCGGCGGGCGCGGTGTACAGTGCTTTCGGTGAGGCGGATCTGTTGCGGTGGACGAGGGCTCGTATGAAGGGCCAACGATGGGGCGGACAAGGGAGTCAATGAAGGGCCTACACTGTGGTGGACAAGGGTGCCGGTTAAGCAGATCCGATGCGGTGGACCATGATGGCGGTCAAGGAGATCTGGAGCGGTGGACAAGCCAGTCGCTGAAGCGGCTCCGGTGAAATGGTGAGTGGCAGTTGGGGGTTCCAAGGTGCGGGTGTGAGGTCCACCGCTGTGGCGGAGGACAAGATTAGGCGGCTTGCCGTGGTTGGGGGTCAGGGAGGGGAAGGGGAGGGGCTCTGGGGAAGAATGTTGGGGGCAACGAGGGGAAAACAATGGAGTTACCAAAGCAGCTCTTTTTTGTTCATGTAGCAGGGGTAAAACAGGAATATCGCAGGGCTAAACTTCCGGGCGCGAGATATTTCGATGTGAGCGGGAAGTTTGAAAGCTTTTGGCGCCTAAAATTATAAGTGTTCTACTCTTTTACGGACGACTATGATATCGTGGCCAAGAATTTCTTTGTTTTGCACGCAAAAAAAGTGCAAGTTTTGAAAATCAATGTCTCCAACTCGAAACTTAGATTGTCCATTGTAACACCCCCGGTGTCATGGTATAGTAATCCCCTATTAATGGTGCAATGTCATCATGTTACTGTTGCTAATCTTCACTTGATCCAAATCACAATTCAAATTCAAATCCAATCAAAAGTCAAAAATTCATATTTGTCAGAAATGAAATCTAAAATGTTCATCTTGTGGCAAATAATCCATAAGAACCAACATTTTTGCAAGGTGTTTAAATGGCCTAAACCAATTAAATCAGTGGCTAAAACAATAGATTAAATGCCTTTTCAATTTATAAAAGTGGCAAACTTTTTCAAAAACCTCACAATCTTTTGTGGAAGTGCCAACTATTGCAATGTAATTATGTGGCCAAGTCCCACATTTTACAGAATCCATTTTGGCACCCCAAATACTACAAAACCCCCTTTCTATAAAAGAAAAACAAAATTTTAAAAAAAGGAAAAAGAAAAGGCCAGGCTGCACTGTGCACTTGGCCCAGCCGCGCAACAGTGCAGCCCAGCCCGCAAACCCTGTCATCCCCTACATCTGTTCACCAGGGGCTGGGTGGACGCGCGCGCGCCATCCGTGGTTGTCGATGGCCACGGGGCGGCCATCCGGCGGCTCCCCTGCGCCTACTAGGTCGCCCCGCCCCGGACGAACCCTAGCGCATCCCCACTTTGCCCTCACTCTCCCACTCGCTCTCTTTCCCTCTCTCCCTCCAGATACACCGCTACCGAGCGCCACCATGGACTCGCCGCCGTAAAATGCGCGGCCACAGCCATCGCCTCGCCTCACCACCGTGTCCCTCGCCTCCGCCTATGTTGTGTGCTTCGTCTCTGTCCATGAACGGGAGTCGGGGAGCTCCACAACACGCGGATCAAGCCGCCCCCTTCAGCCTCGACTGCGTCCATCTTCTTCCACTTCGGCCATCGTCTGTTGCTACTAATCTCTTGAAGGCTTTCCTTAGCCGCGCGATGAGCTCCTCCACCTCTTGCTCCTCTCCGTTAGCTTCCTCGCGCGCCGTAGTTAGCTTGCCACCGCGCCCGTTTTCTGTCCGCCACCGACCAACTCGTGGCCGTTGCCATAGACGTTGTCACGCTCGCCTGAGCACAGCACCGTGCTCTTGGTGCTCCCAGGAGCACAACGAGCACGCGCACGCACTCCACCGAGCTCCGTAGCGTTGTTTCCGTCGAGGTCCAATAGGCGCCGCTGCCGTAGCTCATTGCCAGCCTTGTTTCTGGCCACCTCCGGCCATGTAACCGCCACCATTCGACGCGGCTAGCTCCGCTCGTTCGAACACGTCCTCTCGCGCGTGAAACAACCGCCTATAGATGAAACCTGACGCCGTCCCGTGCCTCCGTCATGTCTGAAGGTCGCCGGCGTTGAGCCGCCGATCGTTGTCAACATGGCTAGGCAGGCCCCACCCCTTGGGTCGCTGCCGGCGGGCCCCACGAGCTCCTTTAACTGTGTTGACCCAATCAACATGCTGAATGGGCATCCCAGTGCCACTGTCATGCGGGCCCCACCGTGTATTTAGTTAATTAAAATATTTTTACAAATAAAATTAATTAATTATCCCAACATGTCACTAACACGTGGGGCCCAGTAGCTAATTAGTCTCTGTTTAGTTTTATTTGAACTCAGTTAAGCTTCTGTCACTGCCACCTGGGACCCACAGGTCCGTTTTGACCTAGTCAACGAGTCTGTTGACCGCTGACATCATCCCCACGCAATGTTGATGTCATTTTCCTTTTCTGTTAATTCTGGTAATTTAAATAATTTCAGAAAATGCTAAAATCTTTGAAAAATCGTAGAAAAATAATCGTAGCTCGCATGAAAATGTTTTCTACATGAAAGTTTCTCAGAGCGACGAGACGAACCCGAATACGCGGTCTGTTTACCTGTCAGATGCCTCTAACTACCTGAACATGGAACATTCCCCCTCCGGTCATCTATCTGACACAGGTTCGGAACCGGGAATACCTTCTCGGTTGAATTCCCCCTTCACCTATATCATGTAGCCATACGTTAGGTCACACCCGGCACAGCATATTGCAATGTTATGCCTTGTAATGTTATGCTTGCTTTATATTTATTTTTTCTTCCCCCTCTTCTCTCCGGTAGACCCCGAGGTCGATGATGCCCCGGTGATCGACTACGTCGATGACGTCCCTTCTTCCCTTTTAGCGGAGCTTCCAGGCAAGCCCCCCCTTTGATCATCACATATCGCCCATTCCATTCTCTCATGCTTGCATTAGATTTTGCTACTGTTATTGTTTGCTCCTATTCTGATGCATAGCCTGCTTTTGCAACCTGCTTATTGTTACCTTACCTGCTTATCCTAAACTACTTAGTATAGGTTGCTTAGTGATCCATCAATGACCCCCACCTTGTCCTTGTTGCCCCTGCTTCATCATCGAAGACCCGATCAATGGGATCGAAGACCAGGCCCCGGCACCGCACATCACTTCCCCTTAGTTGCTCGACACTACTGGGTTACTATCGAGTGCCGAGGGTGAGACCTCATCAGCACTTCTAATGTTAACCCGATAGTGTAGTTATTCGGTCATGGTCATCGAGGGTGATTCCGCCTTAACCACTTCCGATATGACTCTGTCGTGTAACCCCTCAAGTGTGAACCTCGAGGGTGGATCCTCTTACGTTCACCTTGATGATTACATCGAGTGGAATCCGTCGAGGGTAAATCCTCAGGTTTTCCCCTTGGTCTTAGACACACGGTTACTATGGTTACTATGACTTTACACTGAACCATGTTACTACAGACGGGTGGCCTTGAGGGGTACCCGCGTGAGCATATTTGCGAGTGATGAGGAGTCGGGTTAACCTAGAGGGTTACCGCGAGATAATTACGAGGCGTGGCAGGGCATTCTTAGCCGTTACCGCAAGTCCTCAAGACGGGGTAACGGGGTCACATCTTTCATGACTCTCTGCTTGTTACCGCGCGTTCCTAATCCACTAGGAGTTGGATATTTGATCTGAGCGGCCTCTGGCCTGATAGCACTAACCATCACGTGGGCATAGTATGGGCGTTCTGCGTCATATGCATCTGCCGAAGCTTAATAGACGTCAGCGACTAAGCGGCGCGCGCCGGGTTGGACTGGTAAGCACCTGCCTTTTTAAGGAGGTAGCTAGGTCTGCTCACCGGCCGCGTTCGCCATGTGCGGGAGTTCCCGGGGCGATGGCCCATGACCCCTGGGGGCATAGGTTTAGTCCGACGTGCTGACCTCTCTATTAAGCCTAGGTCGGGTTGTGGCGTATTGTTTGGCCGAGGCCGGGCATGACCCAGGAAAGTGTGTCCGACCGGAGTTAATCGAGAGTGGTGGGTAAGTTGGTGCACCCCTGCAGGGAAGAAAACATCTATCGATAGCCTATCCTACGATAACGGACGCTCAGAGTTGTATCCCGATCGAGACAGCTAGAACTGAATACTTGTGATGAGAAATGGATTGTGATGAGAAATGGATTATGATGAGAAATGGATTATGACGAGAAATGGATTGTGATGAGATATGGATAGTATGGCTCTGGGATTGCTTTCTCGCGGGGAGTCGAGAAAGGATCTGTGGCCGAGGTTGATGTCACTACTACTACTTTACCTTATGCTACTCTTATCTCTTCTGATGCCGCAAGATGCTTGGAGCTGCTTGAAGATGCTAGTCTTTGATAGGCTAGGCCTTCCCCTTCTCTTCTGGCATTCTGCAGTCTAGTCCACAGATACAGCCCATTTCATTGATACCGATGCATATGTAGTGTAGATCCTTGCTTGCGAGTACTTTGGATGAGTACTCACGGTTGCCTTCCTCCCCCTTTTCCCCCTTTCTTCTTCTTTCCGGTTGTCGCAACCAGATGGTGGAGCCCAGGATCCAGACGCCACCTTCGACGATGACTGCTACTACACTGAGGGTGCCTTCTACTACGTGGAGGCCGTTGACGACCAGGAGTAGTTAGGAGGCTCCCAGGCAGGAGGCCTTGCCTCTTCGGTCGTGTTGCTTTTGTGCTAGCCTTCTTAAGGCATCTCTATTCAACTTATGTCTGTACTCAGATATTGTTGCTTCCGCTGACTCTTGTGTATTCGAGCTGACGTATTCGAGCCCTCGAGGCCCCTGGCTTGTAATATAAAGCTTGTATTATTTTAATTTGTGTCTAGAGTTGTGTTGTGATATCTTCCCGTGAGTCCTTGATCTTGACCATACACATTTGCGTGTATGATTAGTGTACGATTGAATTGAGGGCGTCACAAGTTGGTATCAGAGCCAACTGCCTGTAGGTAGCCCCCTTTCCAACTCCTTGGCCGAAGTCGAGTCTAGTCACTACAAAACTTTTACTAACATTGGCTGTGTGTCTTACGGGCCCACGTCGCCATCGGGTGGTATTAGGATCTTTTACTCCTCATCTATACTCTGGGATTCTGATCTCTCTTCCATTCGGGTTAAAACTTTTACTAACTCTAACCTTAGGTTCTCGTAACTACTTCCTCCCGGAGAGCCCCTCATTCTAGATGGTCGCTTGGTGCACCAGAAGATTCTGAAGATACTCTTCGATGTTTTCCCGAGACCCTTGTGCCCTTCGCCGTTGCAATTCCCTACCACCGATAAATCCCCATGGATAGCTACATACACTTGCCGTCCATGCCTTCTTTTCCAATTGCTCTTGTTACTACAAGATACCCTGAAATACTTTGCGATTTTTTGAGAATCTTTTGCGCCTGCTGCCTTGCAGCTCCTTTTCTGCCTGAATACCCCTATGAATAATTCCTCACACTTATCGGGGATTTGTTCATCCCCAGTTGATAATATGTCTCACAAAATTCTTCGAATGCAATACGATCTCCCGATGATCCTCTACAGCCTAGTGCTCCCGAAAGTCTTGTCTGCCTGCATTATGGTTAAATCCATATGTCCGGCAATATTCATTGACATCCTTTGTCATTGTCATCCTGAGCCTATTGATTCAATATGTTGCGTTGCTCGTAATCATCAGTCAAACCCTGAAATTTGACCGTCCTGCTCATACATCATTTTGGACATGAGTTGGATCTTGGCCAATCATGTTGTAATTGATTGTCCACCTAGTTCCCTTCAACTTGAACATCGAAATTATTCAGCTGCAACTTCTATAATTCAATGCCTTTGCACTATTTCTTCTTCTGGTCGAGCATTGATACTCACATCTGATTCTTTGTGGTCAGCTATATCCTTTGGTGGATTATTATCTGACAGTTCCTGCCTATTCTCAAATCCTTGAGTTCTTCCCCTGATACATAATGCCTTTGATAAATTGTATCCTCTACTTATTTTCAACCATGCTCTGCTATTGAGCTGATGTTATATGCTCTGGAACTTAGTGGTATATGTTCCTAAGATACCCCTACGGGTTGAATCTGTGCCTTCCCTAATCCGAGTGAACTCAAAAGAGATGTGGGTCGTACTCTTCTGGTGCTTCACCAGATAAATCTTTCGCACTACAAATTCTTCAAAAACGAGGAGTGAATGAAAGGTTATGCATTGAAGAAGTGGGAGTCGACATTGAACCTTAGTGTTATGCACGAAGCAGCTCGTAAAAACAATTACCCCTTGTTATAAGTTCATCTTGTATAGGTGGTTTGATCATTCATAACCGTGGTTCCGACCATAGTTTCTCCTTAATTCCATTTCCCAGACAAGTTAAAATACTTGTCTCCTGCAAGTCATTTCACCTGTCCAACCTCTAATTTGATCTACCTTCAAGTATTGCCTCATGTTATCTCGAGGATATTGTGTCACTGCACTACCTCTTGTAAATTCTTAATTGAAGTGATACTCCGTCACATCATTCCTAGCCTGATCGGCTATATCATTATCGTACTAAAAAAATTAACTGTGTTGCCTGGTCCTTTCTTCCCGAAGCACAATCTTCGACGATGAGCTAAGCTTACGTCGATCTTCCTCATCATATTGTTTCGCCTTGAACAACAAGCTTGATTTCGAGTTTGTGTCGTACCCGTGGTTCCAATAACCTTTCGCTTTATCATTCCTTTGAAATGATGTCGTCGCCGATTGATTACATCTTCATGAAATCTCTCGACAAATGTGTCGTGATCATCATCAACATTCTGAGCTCTTCCAGGATATCGATTGAATTCATGATGAGAAATACCATCCTTGCCCCTCGATGATTTGTGTTATCATCGACAACATTCTTGCCTCCCCCAACTTGATTTTGTTCATATAAATTTTGGAAATACATCCATTTTGACATGTCGACGGATTTTTGCTGAAACCATCGATCACCTCCTCATCTTCCCTGATAAAGTGCTTGGGGTGTTCAAGTAATTTCCGATGGATCCTTTGTGCATCCAAAGTCTGACCTTTCCCTGATGACCATGTCAACACTATCCCGAAGCATGTGTGTGGTACTCCGATCATCTAGAAGAACATTGGCAGCGCAATGCTAACTGTTCTTGATCAGTTATTCAAACACCGTGGTGTGGGTAATATCATGATTCTTCCTTCGCCCCTTTGTCTAAATACTTTTGAATTTGCTGACCTATCATGTATATCATGCCCCGCCATTCCTTGGGAAGGATATACCCTAAATTCTTGTGTGCAAACACATTTTTTCTTTCCTTTGATCTGATTAATCCTGATAATCACATTTTCCTTTCCATTGGTTTGTTAGTCTTTCTTTTGATCTATATGATAAAAGAAGAAATAATTCCCTGCTTATAAAAATGCCTCAAGGTACAATTCGGTCAGTACGACCCTGTTACTAATGTTGATAACATTCCGGTAACCACCTATGGACGAGAACTTTGCCTACTGGTCCGCCTCATTTCAACGAGCAGGAAAATGGTTCTCTTCATCCCTCGCCCTTGGTACCAACGTTGTTGGCACCATAACTGACAGGTTCTCCTCTGACATGCCTCGGTATCATGACCATGCAAGATGTCAGCTTCCTTCCTACTTTCTACCACATGGTGGGCCCATAACCCACAGTTCCATAGGATCGAAGCCTGACTCTCCTGTACAACCTTGATGCCGAAGTATCTTATGCTCTTGGCCTTGTGTGTTATCATGAGCCACCTTCTGAGAGATGATCTATTCCCGATGCTCTGAACCCCTTTCTCTCACTCTGTTCAGGTATCAATCGTTTGTTCATTCGGTTGAAATTTCCTGTTGTACCTTCATACTTTGCTCTCGATGTTTTATTAAGTTTCAACTCGAGAGATACCTCTGCCTCATTCCCTGAATTGTTCACCAGATAATTAACCCTATAAGGGTCAGTTCTCCCAGAGTTACTCTTTACTTCCTCACTTAAATCTCGGGACGAGATTTCTTGTAGTGGAGGATATTTGTAACACCCTCGGTGTCATGCTACAATAATCCCATGTTAATGGTCCCATGTCATCATGTTACTGTTACTTATCTTCACTTGATCCAAATCACAATTCAAATTCAAATCCAATCTAAAGTCAAAAATTCATATTTGTCAGAAATGAAATCTAAAAGGTTCATCTTGTGGCAAATAATCCATAACAAATATTGGTGGTGAACCAACATTTTTGCAAGGTGTTTAAATGGCCTAAACCAATTAAAGAAGTGGCTAAAATAATAGATTAAATGCCTTTTCAATTTATAAAAGTGGCAAACTTTTTCGAAAACCTCACAATATTTTGTGGACGTGCCAACTATTGCAATGTAATTATGTGGCCAAGTCCTACATTTTACAGAATCCATTTTGGCACCCCAAATATTACAAAACCCCCTTTCTGTAAAAGAAAAACAGAAATTTAAAAAAAGAAGAAAAGAAAAGGCCAGGCTGCACTGTGAACTTGGCCCAGCTGCGCAACAGTGCAGCCCAGCCCGCTAACCCTGCCGTCCCCTACCTCTGTTCACCAGGGGCTGGGTGGACGCTAGCGCGCCGTTCGTGGCTGCCGATGGCCACGGGGCGGCCATCCGGCGGCTCCCCGGCGCCTACTAGGTTAACGGGGCGGCCATCCGGCGGCTCCCCGGCGCCTACTAGGTCAACGGGGCGGCCATCCGGCGGCTCCCCGGCGCCTACTAGGTCACCCCGCCCCGAACGAACCCTAGTGCCTCCCCACTTTGCCCCTCACTCTCCCACTTGCTCTCTTTCCCTCTCTCCCTCCAGAACCACCGCTACCTAGCGCCGCAATGGACTCGCCGCCGTAAAACGCGCGGCCACAGCCATCGCCTCGCCTCACAGTCGTGTCCCTCGCCTCCGCCGACGTCGGCTGCTTCATCTCCGTCCACGGACGGGAGTCGGGGAGCTCCACAACGCGCGGATCGAGCCGCCCCCTTCTGCCTCGGCCGCTGTCGATCTTCTTCCACTCCGGCCATCGTGTGCTGCTACCAAGCTCTCGAAGGCTTTCCTTAGCTGCACGGTGAACTCCTCCACCTCCTACTCCTGTCCGTTAGCTTCCTCGCGCGTCGTAGCTAGCTTGCCACCGCGCCTGTTTTATGTCCGCCGCCGACCAGCTCGTGGCCGTCGCCATAGACGCTGTCACGCTCGCCTAAGCACAGCACCGTGCTCCTGGTGCTCCCAAGAGCACAACGAGCATGCGCACGCGCTCTGCTGAGCTCCGTAGCGCCTTTTCCGTCGAGGTCCAATACGCAACTCTGCCGTAGCTCATTGCCGGCCTCATTTCTGGCCACCTCCGGCCACGTAACCGCCACCGTTCGACGCGGCTAGCTCCGCTTGTTCAAACACGCCCTCTCGCGCGTGAAACGGCCGCCTGTAGATGAAACCTGACGCCGTCCCGTGCCTCTGTCGTGTCTCAAGGTCGTCGGCATTGAGCCGCCGGTCGTCGTCGACGTGGCTAGGCAGGCACCACCCCCTGGGTCACTGCGAGCAGGCCCCACGAGCTCCTTTAACTGTGTTGACCCAATCAACGTGCTGACTGGGCATCCCACTGCCACTGACATGAGGGCCCCACCATGTATTTAGTTAATTAAAACATTTTTACAAATAAAATCAATTAATTATCCCAACCTGTCACTGACACATGGGTCCCAGTAGCTAATTAGTCTCTGTTTAGTTTTATTTGAACTCAGTTAAGCTTCTGTCACTACCATCTGGGACCCACAGGTCAGTTTTGACCTGGTCAACGAGTCTGTTGACCGCTGACATCATCCCCAAGCAATGTTGACGTCATTTTCCTTTTTGGTAATTCTGGTAATTTAAATAATTTCAGAAAATGCTGAAATCTTTGAAAGATCATAGAAAAATTATCGTAGCTCGGATGAAAATGTTTTCTACATGAAAGTTGCTCAGAACAACGAGACGAATCCGAATACGCGGTCCATTTACCTGTCAGATGCCTCTAACTACCTGAACATGGAACATTCCCCCTTCGGTCATCTATCTGACACAGGTCCGGAACCGCGAATACCTTCCCGGTTGAATTCCCCCTTCACCTATATCGTGTAGCCATACATTAGGTCACACCCCGCACAGCATATTGCCATGTTATGCCTTGTAATGCTATGCTTGCTTTATATTTATTATTTCTTTCCCCTCTTCTATCCGGTAGACCCCGAGGCCTATGATGCCCCGGTGATTGACTACGTCGATGACGTCCCTTCTTCCCTTTCAGCAGAGCTTCCAGGCAAGCCCCCCCTTTGATCATCTCGATATCGCCCATTCCATTCTCTCATGCTTGCATTAGATTTTGCTATTGTTATTGTTTGCTCCTATTCTGATGCATAGCCTGCTTTTGTCACTTGCTTATTGTTACCTTGCCTGCTTATCCTAAACTACTTAGTATAGGTTGCTTAGTGATCCATCATTGACCCCCACCTTGTCCATGTTGCCCCTGCTTCATCGTCGAAGACCCGATCAATGGGATCGAAGACCAGGCCCCGACACCGCACATCACTTCCCCTTAGTTGCTCGACACTACTGGGTTACTATTGAGTGTCGAGGGTGAGACCTCATCAGCACTTCTGATGTTAACCCGGTAGTGTAGTTATTCGGTCATGGTCATTGAGGGAGTCCTGGACTAGGGGGTGTCCGGATAGCCGAACTATCATCATCAGCCGGACTCCAAGACTATTAAGATACAAGATTGAAGACTTCGTCCCGTGTCCGGATGGGACTTTCCTTGGTGTGGAAGGCAAGCTTGGCGATACGGATATGTAGATCTCCTACCATTGTAACCGACTCTGTGTAACCCTAGCCCTCTCCGGTGTCTATATAAACCGGATGGTTTTAGTTCATAGGAACAACAATCATACCATAGGCTAGCTTCTAGGGTTTAGCCTCCTTGATCTCGTGGTAGATCTACTCTTGTAATACCCACATCATCAATATCAATCAAGCAGGACGTAGGGTTTTACCTCCATCAAGAGGGCCCGAACCTGGGTAAAACATCGTGTCCCTTGTCTCCTGTTACCATCCGCCTAGACGCATAGTTCGGGACCCCCTACCCGAGATCCGCCGGTTTTGACACCGACATTGGTGCTTTCATTGAGAGTTCCTTTGTGTCGTCACTGATAGGATCGATGGCTTCTTCGATCATCAACAACGACGCAGTCCAGGGTGAGACTTTTTTCCCCGGGCAGATCTTCGTATTCGGCGGCTTTGCACTGCGGGCCAATTCGCTTGGCCATCTGGAGCAGATCGAAAGCTACGCCCCTTGCCGTCAGGTCAGATTTGGAAGTTTTGAACTTCACGGCTGACATCTGCGGAGACTTGATCTTCGATGGATTCGAGCCACAGCCGAGCGCGCCGCACTGTCACGATGAGCATGATTTAGCTCTGCAGTCGTACAGTGCCCTGGAGGCCGCACACGAGCCCGCTCCGACCCTCGATTCGGAGCTGGCTGCGCAGATCGAGGACGGGTGGCTAGACACCGCCTTGGGGGCTGCAACCTCTACGGCGATGGAGCCGAATACTGACCTTATCCCTTGTGAAGCTCGTGACTCCGAGGTGCCGGACTCCTCGCGGACTCCGAACCTCCCGCGGCCCCTCCAATCGAATCCGATTGGGCGCTGATCATGGAGTTCACCGCTACGGACATCTTTCAACACTCACCTTTCGGCGACATCCTGAGTTCGCTAAAGTATCTCTCGTTATCAGGAGAGACCTGGCCGGACTGCGGTCAGGACGGTTGGGATGCGGATGACGAAGAAATTCAAGGCCCACCCACCACCCACTTAGTAGCCACTGTCGACGATCTAACCGACATGCTAGACTTCAACTCCGAAGACATCGACGGTATGGACGACGATGCCGGAGATGACCAAGAACCAGCGCCTACGGGGCACTGGAAAGCCACCTCAACTCACGACGTATACATGGTGGATACACCAAAAGGAAGCGATAACGAGGAACAACGGAACGTGGCGAAAGACAACTCCCCCGACAAACAACCAAAACGGCGACACAAGCGCCGCCCGAAGTCCTGCCTCGATAACAACAGCACCCATAATGACCCAGCCTTAGAGCAGGGCGAAGCAGTGGACGACGAACATGCCACCAAGGAACCATCCAAACAGGATGAATTGGACAAGCAACCCATCCCCGGCGAAAACAACAGTCCAGACGATCTCACGCCGGACACATCACCGCAGCATAAGAACCTTCATAAAAGGCTCGTCGCTACTGCAAGAAGTTTGAAGAAGCAAAAGAGGAAGCTCAAAACAGCGGAGGTTGCACTCAGAATGAGATGGAGCAAAGTACTCAATACCGCATATAAATACGGCGATAGTCACCAGGCAAAGAGCTACCCGAAGTGCAAGCTGTTGCCCGAATTTGACGAGGAGGCCGTAGAGCCCCCACAGTCAAAAAATAAAGAGGCCGCCTGGCCGGATAGACGACCAGATGACAGGCTAAGAGCGGCAAGCGGCGCCGCACACAAGCCGGCACACAATCCACATAAGGATCCTCGCAAAAAGGATGGCCCGGTCAGGTCCATCTATGGTCCAAAAAAGAAGACTCCAGGGAGGAACACAACCCGCCGAGTGTTTGAAGACAACGGCACACCTAAATACAGGGGCGCCGCACACCCACTATGTTTTACCGATGAGGTACTGGATCATGAATTTCCAGCGGGATTCAAACCCGTAAACATAGAGGCATATGATGGAACAACAGACCCCGGAGTCTGGATTGAGGATTATATCCTACACATACATATGGCCAGAGGAGACGATCTCCATGCCATAAAATACCTACCCCTCAAGCTCAAAGGGCCAGCTCGGCATTGGCTCAAAAGCCTCCCAGAAAATACCATTGGAAGTTGGGAAGAGCTCGAGGATGCGTTTTGAGCAAATTTTCAGGGGACTTATGTCCGCCCTCCGGATGCAGACGATTTAAGTCACATAACTCAACAGCCCGGAGAGTCAGCACGCAAATTCTTGAACAGGTTCCTCACCAAAAAGAACCAAATAGTCGACTGTCCGGACGCCGAAGCCTTAGCAGCCTTTAAGCATAACGTCCGAGACGAATGGCTCGCCAGACACCTCGGCCAGGAAAAACCAAGAACAATGGCCGCGCTAACAAGCCTCATGACCCGCTTTTGCGCGGGGGAAGATAGCTGGCTGGCAAGATGCAGCACCAGCGACCCGAGTACATCCGAGGTCAGGGATGGAAATGGAAAATCACGACACATAAAAGATCAGCGCCGGAATAAGGAAAATGGACCAAATAGCACGGCGGTCAACACCGGGTTCAAAAGCTCTCGGCCGAATAATAAAACACTGCCTCTTAAGGACAAAAGTGATGAGCTATCCAACCTAAATAAAATCTTGGATAGGATATGTCAAATCCATAGTACCCCCGGGAAGCCTGCAAACCATAACCACAGAGATTGTTGGGTCTTCAAGTAGTCCGGCCGACTTAACACCGAACACAAGGGGCTCGACACACCAAGCGAAGACGATGACGAACCCCACAAGCAGCACGCCGGAAAACAGAAGACTTTCCCACTAGAAGTCAAAATAGTGAACTCACTTCATGTGATAACAAGGAAAAATAGTGCGGCACCTGCTAAAACACGCGCCGCACGGTCCACCCCAGCAGAGTCCCGAAATTGGATGTTTAAACCAATTACTTTCGACCATCAGGATTACTCCAGAAGTGTTCGAAACACAGGAGGGACTGCTTTGGTATTGGATCCCATAATCGACGGACTACAATTCACACAAGTCCTACTGGATGACGGCAGCGATATAAACCTACTATACCAGGACACCATCCGCAGAATGGGGATAGACCCTACCAAAATTCACCGTAGCAGCACTTCCTTCAAAGGAGTGATGCCAGGCCTTTACGCCAATTGTACAGGCTTTGTACTACCAGAGGTCGTGTTTGGTTCATCCGACAACCTCCGCCGCGAAAAGCTCATTTTCCATATCGCCCCTTTCAAAAGTAGCCATCAAGCACTACTGGGACGCGAAGCTTTCGCCAGCTTTAACGCAATACCGCATTACGCGTCTCTTACGCTCAAAATGCCTGGTCCACGCGGCATAATCTCATTAAAGGGTAACTCCGAGTGTTCCTCGACCACAGAAAACGTGAGACTGCCTTGACAGCCACACACTAATCCGACCTTGCTGGCCAAAGCCCCTAAAAACAGGTCATTCAGACCTCGGACACAATTAGGCGAGTCCGGCATAAATAAACAAGGGGCTTCCCAGCCGCATACCTCTTTACAAGGGGCTGCACGTATAAACAATGAGAGCCAATAAAGCTCAACTTTATTCATCTTCCAAATCATACTTTATTTTAAATACATCTTTTGCATGATATTTTTTTTCAAACTAAGTTCTTCTCTTTTACAGATGAAGCACGTGCTACACTCGTCCAGGATACAGCACAACGGAGACACAGGCGCAGACGTGCAGCAGGGACCCGTTGCAAGGATTCTTTTCAGATTAAGACCCTGCGTAAACCTTTCTTACTGTCTCTTGTTGATACACATCCCCCGGTTTCCTACCATAACCGAGGAGGAGGCTGGCGTTTTGGAATCGGCCGCGTCAGAAGTTCTCGCCCGTACCTGGACACTAGGGGCTTAGGGCATTATTCTGCCCGGTATCATAAAGACCGAATACCTCAGGGAGTGTTCGGCGTCTCGAGTTAGGCCTTATATGCATCAGCACCGAATCATGTCTTTGGTCAAATGTTGGGTTTTCCCGGCTCCTGTGTTTTGCTGCCTTACGTTCCGTTCCATCGGCTAACGCGGCACCAGGAGAACTACTGCGATTGTGCCCCGGTTCGGCCGGGCGAGCACCTCGGTAGAGAAAGCTGAAAACTGACTGTCATGATATAGCGAGAGACTGGTCAACCACTCGATCGACTACTGGAATGTTTAGAATTCCTCCGCTTTGACGAAGGACCGCTTCCCGGTCAGGAACATACGCACCCCGAGTTCGGAGAGCGCGGTGCCTCTAGGGGCTATATAGTAGCCCCACCATCAAGCTCCTATGGCTAAGTGAAAGTGATAAAGCATTATAGTCCGGTTGCCTAGTTTGCTATGCTATCACCTCCTTCAAAGGACCAAGACGTTGGATTAAGTGTGAAAAAGCGCTTTTTTTTGCAAACACCCCCGCACCATGTGCGTGGGGGCTGAAGCCAAAGACTGCCATCTTTCAGGTTATACATACATATATGGCCGCACAGGAGATAGTTCAATACTTGATCGCACAATTACAAAAAGTCGTTACATTATAAACATGATCTCACAAATCATACATGTCATTTGAACATAACATCTTTCGAGCACTGCGACTCTATTAAACGAGCGCCCTGCAGGACTTCCTCAAAATAGTGCTCGGCGGGTAATCGGCTTTTGACCGAACCTCGGGATGCAACATCGGTGGCATCCATCTCCGCCCAGTATGTCTTAACACGGGCGAGAGCCATCCGTGCACCCTCTATGCATGCCGACCGCTTCATCGCCTCGATATGCGGCACCGCCCCAAGGAATTGCTGCAACAAGCCAAAATAACTCTCCGGCTTGGGCCTTTCTGGCCACAGATGAGCCCACTCAGCCAACCAATCAGTCATGGCAAGTCTGGACAATCTATTCAGCTCAGCCCACTCAGCCAACCAATCAGTCAACGGAAGTGGATGCTCCGGACTATGGAATTGAGACCAGAAAAGCTCTTCCATTTCGTGATCCTTCTGGCTTCGAAAGTGCACGACTGCGTCCGCCGCACTCCCAGCCAAATCCAGATAAGGATCCTCCGCACCCCACAATTGGCCCAACTGAGCATACTTCGGATCCGTGAACTTCCTACGCAGCAGAAAGGGCTTTCCAGCCGCAATGTCTCCGGCCTGACACAGTTCCTCCTTCGTAGCCCGCATCGCACAACAGGCATCCATGGCTTCGGCGACGGCCTTCTTCAGGTCCTCTTGCTCCGCTCGGCGTTCTCTTTCAAGAACCTCATAGCGGTCGGTAGCATCTTTTAATTTCACGGCCATTCCGGCCATCTCCTCCCTGCTTCGGTAGTGAGCAGCCTTTTCGGCTTTTAGCTCTTCCGCTGCCTTCGAGGCAGCCGCATCACTTTTCCTGGCTTGCTCCTTGGCTCGAGCAAGCTCTGCTCGAAGGTCTTCCACAGCAGCGGCACCATCTGCATCAAGCATACAAATTGTAAGGAACGGGCATTAGCTCCCTTACTAGGTGACCGCGGAGAAACCACCCACCTTGTGACTCGTCAAGTCGTTTATTGACCAGCGCGATGTCCGCATCCGCAACGTCGAGTTGCCGCTTCAGCTCGGCAACTCCATCAGTCCGGCTAGCCACCGAACGTTCCGCCACCTGCATAGGAAAGGCGACATTCTATAACTGAGATTATGATCCTCGGCATGCTGTCGCTTTCGACAGCATACCAAGTCTCAGGGGCTACTATCTATACAGGGCGCACTCCATGTGCAAAACTGTCAAAAGGTATGTCATTTTTTGCGTACCTCAAACCCCGTCAGCAAACTTCCGACGGCCTCATGCAACCCGCTCTCGGCGGATGAGATCCTTTCAATCACCATACTCATTAATGTGCGGTGATCTTCTGAGATAGACGCCCTCTCGAGCAAATCCTGCAGCTCCACCGGCCGTACTCCAGTGGGTGCTGAACTCCCCGGCTCCGCCGGACTCGGGGAGACCCTCCGTGACGACACCTCAGGGTCGTCTGCCCCGCCCGATGGGGCGGCAGATGGAGGCGTTTCGCTCTCCATCATCTCCGAACGAAGGTCCCCCGAAGATGAGCTCTGCTGAGAAGGGCTGAGATCCGAACTACAAGGTGAAAACTTCGGTTACCCTTAGAAATAAAGTAGGGATGTCCCCTATTACAAAACTCCCCCTTTTTACTTACAGCTCGCTGGAGGGTTGATTCCTTTGAGGAGACTGTGCGGCCGGGGCTCTTCCCAGCATAGGACCTTCCGGTGCAGATTTCTTTCCCCGCTTTGAGGCCTTGGCCTCCGGGTCTTCGGAAGCGGTCCTCTTCTCCCCCTGGAGGGAGGGATTCTCAATTCCCCCCTTACTGAAAGCCTCCTTGGCAGAGGTGGTAGTTTCCCTGTGCCCCCCTTAGCCCTCCTCCGAAGGTGCAACCTCCAACATTTTGATTAACACGGGATCCGGCGTGGTCTCAGGGAGGGGGGCCGGACACCGTATCAGTTTTGCTTGCGCTATCCACTCCTGTCCAAGGGATAGCTGGTTAAAAGGCAAACCCATGATAAATAAATGGACAATGTGTCTGGACACAGGGCTACTTACTTGAGTATCCGGGCGA
Source organism: Triticum aestivum (assembly GCF_018294505.1). Taxonomy (NCBI): domain Eukaryota; kingdom Viridiplantae; phylum Streptophyta; class Magnoliopsida; order Poales; family Poaceae; genus Triticum; species Triticum aestivum. The sequence goes on from NC_057804.1 coordinate 194,439,959, forward strand.
TTGCAGCTTAGGCCAGCATCCTCGGTCAAGTCCGGACGCATCTCTTGTGATCCGAAGAACAGTTTGTACATCTCCACGGGTGTCAAACCCATGAAGTGTTGGAGAGCTCGTGGTCCCTCCGGATTAAATTCCCACAGGCGGAGGGGGCGACGTTTGCAGGGCAGAAGGCACCGAATCAGCATAACCTGTGCCACTACGACCAGATTGATCTCCCTTTCTTGGAGGTCTCGAATCCGGCCCTGCAACAAGGGTACGTCTTTGGACGGCCCCCAGTCAAGCCCTTTGTTGACCCATGACGTCAGCCGTTGTGGAGGGCCCGGGCGAAAGGCGGGCGGCGGCCTCTGCCTGCTGTCCCGGGGAGCGGTGATATAGAACCACTCCTGTTGCCACAAGCCAAGCTCCTCCTGAAAAGAGCCCTCGGGCCATGGAGCATCGGCCCTCTTGCTTATAACCGCCCCGCCGCACTCTGCCTGACGCCCTTCAATCATCTTCGGCTCCACGTTGAAGGTATTGAGCCACAAGCCGAAGTGAGGGGTAGTGCGGAGGAAGGCTTCGCAGACGACAATGAATGATGAGATGTGGAGGATGGACTCCAAAGCCAAGTCATGGAATTCTAGCCCATAGTAAAACATGAGCCCCCTCACGAAGGGATCCATCAGGAAGCCTAAACCCCGACGGAGGTGAGACACGAACACGACACTCTCGCCGGGCTCGGGAGTAGGAATAACTTGCCCTTGGGCAAGCAACCTATGCAAAATCTCGTAGGTTAAGTACCTGGCATCTCTCAGCTTTAGCACGTCCTCTTCCGTGACGGAGGAGGGAATCCACCGGCCTCGTAGGTCGGAGCCGGACATTGTCGAAGGTCGAAAGTACCCGAAACTGAAGCCCTGGGTGTTGGAACTCGAGGCGAGGGGCAGATTCGATTGAGGATTGAAGAAAAAGAATGGGCCTTGGTCTCATTATAAAGAGGGAGAATACCAAGAGCCATCCCCGTGACCGTTTGGAACCCGCCTTCGATGGAGGGGGCATGGCAACGGGCGCGGTTGGGTTACCCACGTCCGTATTGATGAGAATCCCGGAATAAGGGGAACACGGTCTCTGCTTTGACAAGACGTGCCAATGAAACCACTTCGCTAAACGCGCGGAGGTGGTATAATAAAAACGATTCGAGTAAAGGCTTGGTTGTGGTCTGACGTCACGCCACAAAATACGTCAGCAGATTGAACTTGTGTAAATATTATTCTCTCTACGGTGGTATGTGGAATTTATTTTGCAGAGCCGGACACTATCCTGGTGTTCGCAATCTTCTATAAATTATTCGGAGGAGGAACCCGCCTTGCAATGCCGAAGATAATGTGCGCGCTGGACTCGTTGTCATTGAAGCCTAGTTCAGGGGCTACTGAGGGAGTCCTGGACTAGGGGGTGTCCGGATAGCCGAACTATCATCATCAGCCGGACTCCAAGACTATGAAGATACAAGATTGAAGACTTCGTCCCGTGTCCGGATGGGACTTTCCTTGGCGTGGAAGGCAAGCTTGGCGATACGGATATGTAGATCTCCTACCATTGTAACTGACTCTGTGTAACCCTAGCCCTCTCTGGTGTCTATATAAACCGGATGGTTTTAGTTCATAGGAACAACAATCATACCATAGGCTAGCTTCTAGGGTTTAGCCTCCTTGATCTCGTGGTAGATCTACTCTTGTAATACCCACATCATCAATATCAATCAAGCAGGATGTAGGATTTTACCTCCATCAAGAGGGCCCGAACTTGGGTAAAACATCGTGTCCCTTGTCTCCTGTTACCATCCGCCTAGACGCACAGTTCGGGACCCCCTACCCGAGATCCGCCGGTTTTGACACCGACAGTCATCGAGGGTGATTCCGCCTTAACCACTTCCGATATGACTCTGTCGTGCAACCCCTCAAGTGTGAACCTCGAGGGTGGATCCTATTACGTTCACCTTGATGATTACATCGAGTGGAATCTGTCGAGGGTAAATCCTCAGGTTTTCCCCTTGGTGTTAGACACATGGTTACTATGGTTACTATGACTTTACATTGAACCATGTTACTACAGACGGGTCGGCCTTGAGGGGTACCCGCGCGAACATATTTGCGAGTGATGAGGAGTCGAGTTAACCTGGAGGGTGCCCGCGAGATAATTACGAGGCGTGGTCGGGCATTCTTAGCCGTTGCCGCAAGTCCTCGAGACGGGGCAACGGGGTCACATCTTTCGTGAGTCTCTGCTTGTTACCGCGCGTTCCTAATCCACTATGATTTGGATATTTGATCCGAGAGGCCTCTGGCCTGATAGGACTAACCATCATGTGGGCATAGTATGGGCGTTCTGTGTCGTATGCATCAGCCGAAGCTTAATAGACGTTAGCGACTGAGCGGCGCGCGCCGGGTTGGACTGGTAAGCACCTGCCTTTTTAAGGAGGTAGCTAGGTCTGCTCACCGGCCGCATTCGCAACGTGCGGGAGTTCCCGGGGCGATGGCCCATGACCCCTGGGGGCATAGGTTTAGTCCGGCGTGCTGACCTCTCTATTAAGCCTAGGTCGGGTTGCGGCGTATTGTTTGGCCGAGGCCTGGCATGACCCAGGAAAGTGTGTCCAACCGGAGTTAATCGAGCGTGGTGGGTAAGTTGGTGCACCCCTGCAGGGAAGAAAACATCTATCGATAGCCTGTCCTACGGTAACGGACGCTCGGAGTTGTATCCCTATCGATACAACTAGAACTGGATACTTGTGATGAGAAATGGATTGTGATGAGAAATGGATTGTGATGAGAAATGGATTGTGGTGAGAAATGGACAGTATGGCTCTGGGATTGCTTTCTCGCAGGGAGTCGAGAAAGGATCTGTGGCCGAGGTTGATGTCACTACTAGTACTTTACCTTATGCTACTCTTATCTCTTCTGATGCCGCAAGATGCTTGGAGCTGCTTGAAGATGCTAGTCTTCGATAGGCTAGGCCTTCCCCTTCTCTTCTGGCATTCTGCAGTCCAGTCCACAGATACAACCCATTTCATTGATACTGATCCATATGTAGTGTAGATCCTTGCTTGCGAGTACTTTGGATGAGTACTCACGGTTTCCTTGCTCCCCCTTTTCCCCCTTTACTCTTCTTTCCGGTTGTCACAACCAGATGGTGGAGCCTAGGATCTAGACGCCACCTTCGACGACGACTGCTACTACACGGAGGGTGCCTACTACTACGTGGAGGCCGCTGACGACCAGGAGTACTTAGGAGGCTTCCAGGCAGGAGGCCTTGCCTCTTCGATCGTGTTGCTTTTGTGCTAGCCTTCTTAAGGCATCTCTGTTCAACTTATGTCTGTACTCAGATATTGTTGCTTCCGCTGACTCTTGTGTGTTCGAGTTGATGTATTCGAGCCCTCGAGTCCCCTGCCTTGTAATATAAAGCTTGTATTATTTTAATTTGTGTCTAGAGTTGTGTTGTGATATCTTCCCGTGAGTCCTTGATCTTGATCATACACATTTGCATGTATGATTAGTGTACGATTGAATCGAGGGCGTCACATCCATTCGATTCAAATATGGATCATTGAGCTAGTACATGCAAATACCATCATATGGTCCAATTCAAATGAAATTCCATATGTGTTTATCCTAAATATTATGACAAAAGCAAAAAATGTATATGTGTATGAATAAAGTGGATGATTATAAAGTTTGAACATTCCCGTATGTTTATATCTCTAGGTTTGATATATGAATTTGAAATCACGAAATCCCGGCTTAAAAAATGTACCTCCGTTTAAATGAATTACAAAAGCTAATGATGGAGTCGAATTACAAAATTCCAATCTTAGGTTTGTAATTCTGGTACATCAAGGTATATCACGCATGTTCAAAAGTATCGTTATCTCACAGTCCAAACTGTGAAACAAATTGATCAACCATGAGTGCACACACTATTGACCATATATATCTCAATTACGCTAAAGTCCCTCAAATATAGACACCTCACTCTTTATCTGAAGCCAACACCCCCCCTCACACACACACACACACAAACAAGTCGTTCTCTCCCCCAGACATGAACACACGAGCACATTAACACCCCCCTCTCTTCTAAAGTCTGGACCCCAATATAGGTCTCTATCACTTTGTCTCTCGGGCATGCACACATCTCTTCCCCCACTCTCTAGGTCTCCCGGCATCTCTCTTTCCCAAGCAGACTCACTATGTAGATTGTATCTTTCCCATACACACAAAACATCGCCCTCAAACGTCTATCTCCCTAGTTATGTGGTTCTCGCACACTCACCTCACACACCACCCCCACTGCAAACAAGCACACTTTGTTTCCTTGTGCACCACTCTCCTCTTTCTATCTCTCCCACATGCGGACCCGCCCCAGCTCCTTCCCTGTATACATATGTGTCGTGATTCTTTCCATAGCTCCCTAATGTATCATCGTTCTCAATCTCGCACGTTGTTCTCTACACCATCTATTCTAGATCTCTCATGAAGTCCCTATCACACACAGATGACTCGCTTCCCTTGCGTCTCCGTACATAGGCCAATTTCGAACAACATCAACATTGTCTCCCTATCTATACGCCATTTATGGACACAAACGACCCCTCTTCCCCCCCCCTCTCTTCCTCTCTCTCTCTCTCC